>NC_029777.3:6855519-6882316 GCF_000817695.3 Arachis duranensis | reverse complement strand
TGTTCGTCATCGTTGATGGCGGGAGGCTTGCTGTTCTTTACTGTACTTCTCTATTGTGTTATGTTGATTTATAGGTTGTGTTGTGTTAGATATGCTTTTGCTTGCTATTATATTGATTCCGAAGAGGGGATGGTGGCTCCTAAAAAATATGGGGGAGGCAATGCAATGGCTGGAGGAGAAGGGACGACGCTGTCCGGAGAAGGGAAGATGATGGTTGTGATAGGATAGAGTTGGAATTTGAATGGATGAATGAGGATATTTTTGGAAAAAAAATGTTATTAAAGTTTCAGTCTCTGTCTCCAAAATTTTAGTCTACTGTATTTCCACTTTCTAAAAGTATCGAAGGGACTAAAATTTTGGAGACGAAAACTAAAATTTTAATTCCAGTCTTTGGCCACTAAACACAATATTGAGTCATAATCTTTCAGTCTCAGTACCAATCCCCTTTACCAAACGCTACCTTTTAGTCTTGACTTGGACTTTATGGACAATACTCAAATACAGAGAAGAATAATATACATATACGTATAGTATAGAAAGTAAGCATACTTAAGAGTGAAATTCACTTTTGATCCTTATCATTTGTTAATTTATACAGCCCGCTCCTTAACGAATGAAAAATGACAATTTGTTTTCTATCATTCTTTTTCGTTAGACACATGAGCTCTTTTATGAAAATCTTCAGTAAAAAGTGACAGAAATTATTTACATGTGACGTTAGCTTATATGATCTGACCTCTCTTACATTGATGATAACCATTTGATTAGGACTATTTATTGTATATACGTTGTAGAAGGATAATACCTATTTGATTGAGATATCATTTTGATGATTATATAGGAGTTAAACAGTCCAAATCAAATGGTTATCATTTACATTAAATTGATAAAGGTCAGATCATATAAGTTATGTACGTTACATGTAAGAAATTTTCGTCATCCTTTACTGAAAGTTCTCACAGAAGAGCTTATGCATCTATAAAAAGTAAGAATAAAAAATGAATGATTATTTTTCAATCATTAAGATACGAATTGTTTAAATTAAAAAAAAAATAGGAGTCAAATAATTTATTTAAAAGTGGTGGAATTCACAGAATTTATTTATTTATTTATTTATTATTTTTGTATTGTCTGCACACTTTTATTTCATATAAGAGTGGGTATCAAATTTTATAGGATATGAAAAAAAATACAAGTAATCAACATTAAAAATCAATTAAATTTGGTTATTTTTATTAAAATATATATTTTTAACTTGTATCCTTCTTACTTACACATAAATATAGTTTTTCCCTAACTATTAATTTGTCATGTTTAGGTAGGCCTAGCAGCATGGATCCAATCTGATCGGGTAGAATTGTCAATCCGATTTGCTGTGGGTAGAGTTGGACCCTCCATATATGTGTTATATGTTTAAAAATATTATATATAGGAGTTGAACCAAAGACCTTCAACATGTGCAAAAGGTTTTTAGTTTATATGCAGATTTTAATTTGATTATAATTTTAATTTGAATTCATGACTTTATGTTGTTTCTGTTATATACATATAAATTATTTGTCATAAATTTTTATTTTTCTAAAAAATTTATTTAAACATTAAGAAATTAGAGAGAGAAGTTTCTTGGTAAGTGTTGTTTTTGTTTCTGTTACATTAATATATTTGTATATATGTATAAAGTGTATTTAAATATGTTACATTTGTATATATTTATAGGGAATTCACTTCGAAATGTCAAGTATCAACATGGATGTAGTGGCACAAGCTGTGATTGCAGAAGAACAATAACAAGAACCCCTAGTAAAAATAACCGCTAATTTTGTTCCAGATAAGTCCACTTCGATTGAAAATAGCAACAAATCGAGCTTAAAGAATGTTTATTGGCAATACTTTAATTGATTTCAAGAGGAAAAAGAGTGGAAGACAAAATACAACTATTGTAAATCTGTTTTTGGAGCCAATCCAAGAAATGAGACTACAAATTTGAAGAATCATGTGCTTCACTATTGTAAAAAGATCAAATTAGTAAACTCTAGACAATCAATAATTGCTGATTCATTGTCTAAACATGCAAGGAGTGGTATGAATGCTTTTGTATTTAATTCATCTTATACAAGAAGGTATATTGCTAAGACAATTTGTATGCATGAGTACAATTTATCTTTTGTGGAACATGTTGGAATGGAGGAAGTATATGCATCAATGCAACCAACTTTTAAGGTGTCTAGCCGAAACACAATAAAAAATGACATTTTTAAAATATATAAGTTGGAGAAGCTTAACATGACTAAGCTAATGGATGGAAATGATAGTCGTGTAGCAGTTACAACCGACATGTGAACTTTCAACCAAGAAAAAGGATACATGATTATCACGGTACACTACATTGATAGTTCATGAATTTTGTAAATGCGTGTATTAAGGTAATCTTTTAAATTATACTTCTAGTAATTGATATAACTTTTAATATTTTTTACTTGAAATTAATTTTTTTTAGATAATAATTGAAATATTTTTTGAACGATTTCCAGTTTTACTTGGGTTCTCGCTCCTCATACGAGTGAAGTTCTCTCTAATGCATTAATAAAAATTTTTGTTAGAGTGGAACATAGATAGAAAATTGTCAAATATTACATTAGATAATTACTCTACTAATAATGTTATGATTGATGAGTTGCTGGGGCGTTTAGATTCAAAATATTTGTTGGTGGGGGTTATATATTACATATACATTGTTGTGTTCATATCTTGAATCTAATTGTGAAAAATTGTTTAAATTTGGTTAAGGAAAGTATGGAAAAAATTCGTGGTAGTGTGTTGTATTGGACTTCAACCCTCTAAAAGATATGAAACCTTTGTAAGTTGGTTTAGTAAGTCAAATGTTTAATTTACAAAAAAATTTGCTCTTGATTGTCCAATTAGATGAAATTCCACTCATGTGATGTTAGAGACTGCATAGTTGTATCGGAATGTGTTTTTTCGATTAAGACAAAAAGATTCTAATTACAAAAATTTTTCAAGCAATGAAGAGTGGACCTTACTAAAGAAATTTGTGATAAATTAAAATAATTTTAAGATATGATACAATTATTTTTTGGTACTCAAATTTCAACAACTAACATTTATTTTAACAAAATATGTGATATAAATGTTGCCTTGAAAAAAGATCTACTTCTCCAAATCCGCTGATTAGTAATATAGCATGTAGTATGAGAGTAAAATTTGATAAATGTTAAGAAAAAAATTCATAGCATGATAGGTGTTGTTGTCATTCTAACCCTAGGTATAAGTTTGTTAGGCTTGAGTATAAATTCTCAATGTTATGTCAAAATCAAGATGAATGCTCAAATAAGATTGAGACAATTAAACAGATATGCTATGACTTGCTTCATGAATACCAACAGAATCCGTCTAATTCAAGTAATGCATTTGAGGATTCTACACAAGAGCTACAGATGAATGCAAAGAAAGATGATAATGCTGCTTACCGATTGTATATCAGACAAAAGAAAAGGAAAAAGAGTTTATTTGTGAAGACTAAATTTGATCATTATATAGAAGAAGATATTCATCCTTTGAGTGCCACTTTGATATTTTAGCTTGGTGGAAAGTGAATGGGGTTAGATTTTCAACCCTTCAAAGAATTGTGAGAGATATATTTGTTATCCATGTGTCTACTGTTACTTCTGAGTCTTCTTTTAGCACAAGTGGTCGAGTAATTGCTATTTTATGTATGATCAAAACTGGCCTGGTTGTGGGCAGCATATCGTCAAAGAGGTTATTTATGATTTAACTTTTCTATTTGTTTTTGGTAATGTTAAATTTATATATAGATTGATTAATAAATAAACCTATTATCTTTGATTTTTAGATAAAAAACCTGATTATCAAACTACAAATAATTATGATGATGATGATGATGCTGTCTTTGAAGTCATAGACTAGTGATGATGTTGTTGCAACAAATGAAATGCTCATGGAGACATGAAATTAAATAATTTTATTTATGTTTGTGTTATTTACTTAAATAAATACTTTTATGTGTAATAAATATTTTATAATTATGTTGTGTATGAGAAAATTGTGTTATTTGTGGGATCATTTCTGTTGTTTGAATGTTTGAATTGAATTTTTAATTTGTATGATTTTTAGATTATATATTCTTTTTGTTAATCCGCGGGTAGGATTAGAGTTAGGTTCAAACCCTACTAGGAGTAGCAATGAGGTGGGTAGGGACAGATTTTTGCTCTATATTATTAAAACTTAACAAATAAAATAAAATTTTAAAATTTATATAACCATCGTTACATACGTAACATAAATTAAAATAAAAATTTAAATATGATACATATATTATATATATCAGGACGGATTTAACCTAAGTCCGACTCCACCCTGCCCTGTCCTGTTAAAAACCCGCCCCGTCCTGTTGAAAATCCGCTCCAGAGTGAATAGGGGTGGGGTGGGTACCCACGAATTCGGGTAATATTATCACCCTTAAATCTTATTCTACCCTATCTATTGCCACTTCTATGTTAAGATTTAAAGTTGTTGTTGTTCAATGACAAAATTTAAACAAAATTCGAGAGGAATCAAAATTAAAAATATATATAATAGTATTTATATTAAAAATAAAATTTATAAATATAATTATTTTTTAAATTTATTTTTAATAAGTAAGACTATACATGATTAAGATTAACTAAAAGATTAAATCTGATTATGGTTAAGTAAAAAAATTGATTTAGGTTATTAACAAATCAAATTGATTTTAAATAATAAAATCGGCTATTACCGGTTATGAAATTAATAAATTGATTTTAAAAATAAAAATCAAATTTTAAAAAATAACTTTTTTTTTGTAAAATCGGTTTCGCACATAAAAGTTAATTTTTAATCTAAAAACTTGTTTTAAAAAAAACTTATTTTTTAATTATAAAAATCAATTATAATTTATAAGTTAATTTTTAGAATATAACTTTTAATATTTTAAAAATTAATTTTATCATCGCAATATCTATTTTATAAAAATTTTTGGATTAATTATTTTATTGTTATTTTAATTACAATAAAATAATATACTGTAACAAAATAAAATCTTAACTTTTCAACAAAATAAAATACCAAAATTTATTAATATATATAGTGGTGATACTAGGCATTTAGCTTGCAATGTTAATTTAAAAATAAAATAATAACTCTTTATTAACAACTAGCATTACTATTAGCTATAATACAGTTTTTATTGTTGTAAAAACAAAATAATATATAAAAATATATTATAAGACATATAAGAGAGAGACAAAAAATTTGAGTGAATGATAAGGGTTGAATACAAATAAACAAGATGAAAATATATCAGATGACCGGAATAATTTTAAAATAAATAAAAAATATTAGACAATTAATTTTTTTTAACGAAGTTTAACAAAGTCAAATTTACGTACACACGTGCTTTTAAGTTCAGTCATGTTATATATTTATGTAATTTTTTATCTAAGTTTATTCAAACAGGCCTAACACAAAAAATCCAATACCATTAAATGAGCGTATATTACACGCGCCCTAAACCCCCCAAAACATTAACATTTATTCGCGCTTCATTATGAAAAAACGTTCCTTCTTCAACCCTGAAATCGCAACTGGAGAACTTCAAATCACTCTCAAAATCTCTCAAACTTCACTCGTATTCTCTGCGAAAACCACTCCTAGAGAAGAATCGCGAGAAGATTTCGAAAGCAAGAAGCAAAAACAAACGAAAACAATAATAGAGACGGCGAAAGGTATGAGAAAAATTACTGTTCATTTAAAATCTTGCAATCTCGCATTTCTCCTAGTTGCATTTTAGGTTTATTGGATTGAATTGTTTCGTTTAGCAGATTGGCTTTTTCTGAATCAAATTTTTTTGCGTAACTAGGGCATAGAAATGAAAATTTGTTCTTATTTTCATTCAGTTCAGTGGAGTTGGTCATTTTGATTCACTTGATTATTAGTGTGTTCAATTGAATCCTTTTGAATGCAGAAATGCTTTTGTTGTTGATTGAATGTTTATCACGTTTTATTCACAACATGAATAGTATTATGTTCAGTAGGCTTGGTGATTTTCATTCACTTGATTGTTAGTGTGTTCAATTGAGTCCTTTTGCATGCAGAAATATTTTTCTTGATAATTGAATGTCTATCACGTTTTATTCAACACATGAATGACGTTCGGTTTAGTGGAGTTGGTTATTTTTATTCACTTGATTGTTAGTGTGTTCAGTTAGGTTCTTTTGCATGCAGAAGCATTTTCTAGCTGTTTCAATGTTTATCACATTTTATTCAGTACATTAAGGGAGTTCGGTTCAATGGGCTTAGACATTTTCATTCACTTGATTGTTAGTGTGTTCAGTTGGGTCCTTTTGCATGCAAAAATGATTCTCTTGCTGATTGAATATTTATCACATTTTATTCAAAACATGAATGGTGTTCAGTTCAATGGAGTTGGTTAATTTCATTCACTTGATTGTTAGTGTGTTCAGTTAGGTTCTTTTGCATGCAGAAATGCTTTTCTAGTTGTTTCAATGTTTATCACGTTTTATTCAGTACATCAAGGGAGTTCAATTCAGTGGGCTTTGACATTTTCATTCACTTGATTGCTAGTATGTTCAGTTGGGTCCTTTTGCATGCAAAAATGATTTTCTACTGACTGAATGTTTATCACATTTTATTCAAAACATGAATGGTGTTCAGTTTAGTGGAGTTGCTAATTTTGATTCACTTGATTGTTAGTGTGTTAAGTTAGGTTCTTTTGCATGCAGAAATGCTTTTCTAGCTGTTTCAATGTTTATCACGTTTTATTCAGTACATCAAGGGAGTTTGGTTCAGTGGACTTGGACATTTTCATTCACTTGATTAAAATATGCATGCTTGTACTTGTCGGTGTATTGAGTGAATTATTGACCAAATTTTTTTGTCCTTACAGCAAAAATGAAGAAGACAATGGTGACAAAGAAGGAAAAGCCCTGCTATAACGTAAACATATCCACACATTAAATTTATTTATTGGCTTTCATTCTAATAAAATCTATTTTGTATTATAAATATATCGTGACATTTTGTTTCAAAATATTGTAGAAAACTCATGATTGCAGATGCAAGGCAAAGGCAATAGCGAAGGTCTTCAAGGAAATGAGTCAGGAAAAGAAAGATATTGTTGAAGAAATGGCATTCGGTGTGCTGGCACATGTCCCGGAAATGTACGTCTCTCATAGCCTCTTGAGAGAATTGATTGCTTGCTATGATAACTATCATGGATGCCTGAAAACTCTCCATGGAAAAATATACATAACAACTGGCAAGATAGCACCTACGTTGGGCATAAACCATGGAGATAATACAGTTTTCACTTTCTGCTTACTTTTGGTTCATTTCTTCCTTTAATTTTGGTTCATCTGGGTACAGAAAATTAAACTGAGCCTTTTTGGCTGATTTGTTGCTATTAAAATATTGTAGGGAATCGTTTTCCTGAAAAGGTTGATTATGGCAGACTGAATGCGGTAGACAAGGAGATAATCGACAGCTTCAAATGTAATACGTTGGCATCTTTGACAAAGTCTATCCTCGACATAAGTGTTGAAGGGGAGGAGAACAGACAGAAATTTCGGAGGACTTTTGTCATCTTCGTACAGAAGTGCTTCTTACTGTCAACAACAGTAAGTATGGCCTCCCCGATCCATAAGCTGCCTGCCCTTCATGTGGACAGTATCCGACAGTGGGATTGAACAAATCATGTGCTCAGCTTCTTGAGGAAGGGAATCGAAAACAAGAGAAAGGGAAAGAACAGTCTGTTGACGGCTGTGTTTTTGTTTTGATGCTGATTTATTTCCATGAAACCAAGTTCTCTCGCTTTGATGCACCTGATGCTGGGCCACCGTGGGTGGCCCACTGGACAAAGAAGATGATGCTCGACCGGATTTCTCAGGAAGCAACCGACACAATGGTAAATTAAACAAAAATTCCGCCTGAAATTTTGTTTTAAATGCTTCTAAAATACTCTGCTAACTAAATAAACTTGTGTTTTAGGTTATAATTAATTTATTTCTCCTAGTTGCATTTTAGGTTTATTATATTGAGTTGCTTCATTTAATAGATTGACATATTCTGATTCCATTTTTTTTGCGTAACTAGGGTTTGGAATGAAATGTGTTATTATTTTCTTTCTGTTCAGTGGAGTTTCTAATTTTGATTCACTTGATTGTTAGTGTGTTCATTTGAATCCTTGTGCATGCAAAAATATTTTTATTGATGATTAAATATTTATCACGTTTTATTCAGCACATGAATCTTGTTCGGTTCAGTGGACTTTCTCATTTTGATTCACTTGATTGTTAGTGTGTTCAGTTGTGTCCTTGTGCATGCAGAAATATTTTTCTTGATGATTGAATGTTTATCACGTATTATTCAGCACATGAATTGTGTTCAGTTCAGTGTTTTTGCTCATTTTGATTCACATCATTGTTAGTGTATTTGCTCGTTTCAGATGCTTCTAAAATACTTTGCTAACTAAATAAGTTTGTGTTTTTGGGACTTCTGTATAGAAAGCAAATAAAGGGAAAAAAAACAAAAAGAAAGAAGATGGAGAAGAAAACAACTTTTCTGAAGGAGAAATAGAAAGGGAAGAAAGAAGAAAAGAAAGTTGTTGTTGTGGATTCTTCTTCAGAAGAAGACACTTTTTCCGAATTCGAATCCAAATCGGACAAAACACCGCTGGCCAAAAGAACAAGACAACAGAGGCTGGTGAAAAAATTAAAAATTGTTTTGACGGATTCGAAAACATCAAGTGAATCTCAAAACCAAAGTAGTTCGATGGATTTGGAAAGCCCAACTAAATCGAAAAACCAATAAGTTTTGGAAATGCCTATTTTCAGTTCATTGCTGTCTTTGTCTGATATTCATTGCTATTTGTTTAAAATTTTTCTTATGCGTTGGTTTTGATATATTGCAGAGAAGAGGAAATTGAAAAAAGAGTGACAAAAAAAAGAAAACATCCACAAAAGGGGGTTGAAAAACAAATAAAAAAGAAGCTTATGCCGACAGATTCTGAGAGCACAAGTGAATCTGAAAATCAATAAGCTTGAAAATTGATTGTTTTTGGTTCAGTGCTGTGATTGTATAATGTTCATCTGGTTTGATTTTGCTTCTATTTGCTGAAAATTATTTGTGTGTGCTTGTTAAGTAAATTACGGCTGTGATATTGTCTCTGGTATAAATTCGATGTGTTTGTGTGTGTTATAGAGAAAAAGAAATCGAAAAAACACCCACAGTGAAAAGAAAACAACTAGAGCGGGTGGCCAAAAAACAAATCAAATCAAGCAATATTGTTCTGACAGGTTCAGAGAGCAAAACTAAATCTGAAAAGGAGTAAGTTTCTGGAATCATATATTTGGTTATTGATGCTTTTATTTTTGGTCCCTTGGTACTTATTTCATGATTTTTTAGAAGTGAACAAGTAAAGGACAGCGCTTCCAAAAGAAGAAGACAAGTGTTGCAGCTGTTAAAAGAAAAGAGATCAAAGAGAAAAAATGATGGAGCTAGAAATACAAATGTTGCTCTGGATGACTTTGACTCTATAGAGGCCCAAAATGATTTCTCTGAGACGTAAGATTCAGTTCCTTATATCGAGTTCTTTTTCTTTGTTTTCTAACTTTGCTAAACCTCTTGTAACTGGATTTACTGAATAATATTGATTTTCTTACTTAGACTGCCGATTGTAAATTTGGACAGCGAGCTTTTAGAAACTCAGATGAGCTTCACACCGTCTGTAAATGCACCAGCAAATGCCAGGTAAGTTTGGTTTATTCTGGGTTAAGTGTGGTTCATTAGATTCTAAAAATGGATTTGATGTGTTTTTAATCCTCTATTTTTAATCTTGGTTGATGATGTTAATTTGGTATGCTTTTTATTAGGAAAAATACCCCGAAAACCCCGATAAAAGTTTTTAGAAGAAAAAAGTCCATCAAAAATAGAGATCCCAAACTCCACCTGTGTAAGTTGAAATATTTATGTTGGTTTTTTAGATTTAGGTAATAATTTTTGGTTAATTTTTGTTTATTCAAAACATGAATGTAGTTTGGTTCAGTAGAGTTCTTTGTATGCAGAAATATTTTTCTAGCTGTTTGAATGATTAGCACGTTTTATTCAAAACATCAATGGAGTTCGGTTAAGTGGAGTTGGTCATTTTGATTCACTTGATTAAAATATGCATGCTTGTGCTTGTTGGTGTATTGAGTGAAGTATTGACGAAATTTTTGTTTAATTGTTAGAAGCGCTACACTTAAACCTGACCTCCAAATCATTGCAGTTCGAGAAGAAACTCGTTCTCAACCTTTGGAAATGTGAGTTTTTCAATGTGCAGATTTTGGTTTCTTAAAACCTATTCTAATTATTCAATATTAATTTCTTCCTTTTTTACATTCCTTAAAGCTCCTATTGCGGTGTCTCTTTTGAGTTCTCTTAAGGAAGAGCTAATAAAAGATGACTTTACCTATGACCCTTCCGAATTTCAAACACAAGAAGCTTCTGTTAATGAGTAAGTTGCACATAAAATTCTTTCTATTAGATTTAATGGTATAATATCATAATTTGTGGGTCATTATTGAACTCTTTTCTGCTTAATGCAGCAACCCTTCAGAACCGCAACAGCAACCATGCCAAGAATCTCTGGCGGTAGGGCAATCGGAAGAAGAAGCACACATTGATAGGTAAGTTTTACTGCTTGTTAGATCTGGGTAATTTCAATTCATCAAAATTTAGAAATCAATTATTTTCTGTTTGTTACAACTGCCCTCCGGAACCCAAAAAGCAAGACGGCAAGGAATATTCTCTAGGGAAGGCAGAGCTAGAACCTCCGTTGAATATGTAAGTTTTAATTAATATCATTTTTATTAGCTTTTGTGTTATATGGTATACTGCTTTTTCCTAATTGCTTGAAACTTTCCTCTGTCGTCTTGCAGTGCTGCTCATCCTAGGCAATGGAAAGATGATGCACCTTCATTCAGCCTTGGGATAAGTCCTCCGACATCTCAACCAAGTGTCCCCTCTCAACCAACAATGAGTCAACTCGAAATATTGGTGGACACGGTGGTAGATGCTGGGGTGGCAGCAGCATTGAAATTTGCTGATGCAACAAGTGCCGAGCCGAGCCACACAGTCATTGAAAGGTGCAAAACTCTGGAGAAAGAGAAAGAAATCACAGAGGAGTTGATGGAAAATTGTTATCATTGGATGACACATGTAAAAGAAACCAAAGATAGTACCAAAGAATATGATACCATATTCATCTTGAAGCATGAAGCGAATTTCAAAGGGCTTCGACATCATTTCATGTCTCTAATGCCCGAACAACATGTGGAAAATACGGTAAATTATTTGCCTATTGCGTTAACATTAATGATTTTTCTAAAGACTCTTATACTATATATCTCATAAATTTTCTTCCTGTAGGTGGTCACTGCACATAGCATGATTCTCAACCAAATAAAAGGTTGTCGGTTTCAAGAACAAATATACTGTGTGCCGCTGGATATTATTATGGTAAGCCAAATTTTTTATTCATTGCTGATTGATGTTTATCGCCTTTTATTCAAAACATGAATGAAGTTCTGTTCAGTGGAGTTGTTCATGTTGATTAATTTAATTGTCAAGTGTTCAGTTGAGTCATTTTGCATGCAAAAAATATTTTTCTTGATGATTGAATATTTATCACGTTTTATTCAGCACATGATTGGTGTTCGCTTCAGTGGAAATGGTCATTTTGACTCACCTTATTGTTATGTGTTTTTATTAGTTCTTTTGCATGCAAAAAAGTTTTTCTTGATGATTAAATGTTTATCACGTTTTATTCAGCACATGAGGAGAACGACGAAGCTTATTACGTTGAAGGCAATGTAGATCACTAAGGAAGAACGCGAGCAGAGAAGAACTAGGAGAGCATAAGGTTTAGGTTGCAGCAGAAGATTTATGTTATATATAGCGCGTGTATCACAAACGAGTGAGGGGATGAGAAAGGTGCGTCTGTCAAAAATTGCTTGGATAACTTGGATGCATTTTTTACATGGATACAGAGCATTGTTGTTTTAAATTTATGTACATTCTTGTTCTTCTTTTTCCTTCTCCTCCTCCTCCTCCTTCGTTATGTTTTTCTTTCTCTCTATTTATATTATAAAAGAACAAAAACAGAAAAAATAAAAGAAAAACATGATGAAAAAAAGTAAGAACAATAAAAAAAAAGAAGTAGCAAAAAAAGAAACTACAGCATGAGTTCTAGCACAATATTTAGTTAGAAATTTTACTTAATATTTTTTGTGAATGATACAAAAAAAAATTTTAAAGAATCACAAGTCTAAAACCTTAAGAAATTTCAATAAAAAATTTTGGTGTCACTGTTAAAAATTTTTTATGTCATAGTTAAAAAGTTTTGGTGTTATTTTTGTTTTTGAAAATTTTTAATTGGTTGAAAAATTTCAAAAAATAGTACTGAAAATTGTTACACAATTTAAAACTTTCCTTCTTCTTCTTTTCCTGTTATTTTACTTTATTATAATTTGTTTGTTTCATCTTTTTAACAAAAAAAAATAAAAAAAATAAAAAAAGGCATAATATAATAACTACAAAAAGAATGAAAAGAAGAAGGAGAAAAAGAAATAAAAAGACAAATATAATAATAGAAATAAAAAATAATAATAAAAAAATTACAAAAGAAAAGAAAGAACACAATTTATCCAATACGTTTTTTTTTTACTAAAAATAAAAAGACTCGAATTTACAATTTTTAAATAAATATGAAAAAATTATATCATTTAAATTATAACTATAGTCACAAAAAAAAAAAAAGACTACGTACGAACAAACACTAATTATATAGCTCATGGTGGGGGAGGGTCGCTCGTCGTTGCGACTTGCCTAACGCAACGCCTATGTCGTTACAAAGATCATGTTAGTTAAATGACCTAACTAATTAATGCCAACCTCTAGTCCTCTACCACACTTTCCATTGTCCAATGTTTAATGCTCAACATATATTTTTTATTATTTTTAAAGACTAGTGCAATATATCTATTAATTCATCCCCCCTTCCTGTTACGATAAAATTTTATAATTTAAAAAAATATTTAATTAAATCTAACTAAATTATTATAATGTATTTAGTAAATTCTACCCAACTTCCTCTAAAATAACATATAAGTTACCCTTCATAATTTGTCACACTTTAATTGGTTATTATCTTAACTATAGTTAGGTTATTTTGTAATTTATTATTTTAGATGGGTAATTGTATAATTTCTTAAAATATTAAAATTCTACCCGGTAAGCAGCGCTGCTTACCGGGTAGAATTTTAATATCTTATAAAATTATACAATTACCCATCTAAAATAATAAATTACAAAATAACCCAACTATAGTTAAGATAATGACTAATTAAAGTGTGACATGAAGGATAACTTACAATGTTATTTCAGAGGGGATTGAATAGAATTCACCAATGTATTTTATATTAGATGCACATGTTTTATGTTATCGTATTTGTTACATTTTTTCTCATCTTCCTTATACTCTTGTTGCTTCTTTTTTTCGTCCTTTTTTTCCCTCATCTTTATCTTTTATTATTGTCATCGTCACCACTGTTATACCACCATTTCCATTTTCTTCTTCTCTTCTTCCTCTTTTTTCTCATTTTTTCTTCTCATGCTCTTCTTCTTCTATCATCATCGTTGTCGTTATCATTATTGTCATCATCGCGTTAAAATTTTTTAGAATTTTCGTAACCCCAAGATCATCCATGTTAAATCATTGAGAAAGAAATACTTGAATGCGGAAGCGTACCTGAATTCATAAGCATGATTGAAAGAGTTTGGTTATTTGATCATCCTCAATCAAAACCTTCTATATCCCTAACAGGGCTGAATCCCAACTCTTTTGATGGAAAAAGCGTTGTGGAGGCAGCTTTGATGTGTTAGAGACCAAAACCCTGAAGTCACCATTTATATTTGAGCATGATACCCATTAAACCCAAAAACTCAAATAAAAATAGTATCTAAAGCCCAAATAAATATAATATGTGTTTTTTTCTTATTTAATTCCAAATCAAAAGTAATTATGACTTATTCAGTTTAGCATTTATAATAATAAATGAGATCATTGTCCTTTAATTTGAAATAGAATAATTTGTATTTATAATTAATATATGTATTATACACAAACAAATTATAAAATTAAATAATTTTCCAACCCATCATCATCGTCTTCTTCCTATATATATAATAGTTTAAATCCAGAATGTATGAAAATTATTTAATGATGACGACACATAAACAAATACAGTTCAAAAGACTAAAAGTGAACCTTATTTAAATCCAGAATGCATTGAAATTAGATCTAAAATGCACCGAAATTATTTAATGATGACGATACATAAACAAACTTAGTTGAAAATAAACACAGACCAAATACACCTTATTTAAATCCAGAATGCACTGGAATTATTTAATAACGATGACACACAAACAAACTCAGTTCAAAATAAGCACAGACAAAAAATGTACCTTATTTAAATTCAAAATGCATTGAAATTATTTTCTGATAAATTCAAGATAATTCAAAACTCCTCTTCCTCCTCCTTCTTCGTTATCATCATCATCTTCATCTTTTCTTATTCATCTTCTCTTTCTTATTTTACCTTCTCATGAATTTTCTTGTTTTACTCTCTTAACAAGAATAAAAACAAGAAAAAAATCAAATAAAGAAGAAGAAGAAACACACGACGACGAGGAGGAAACATGTGAAGAAGAAGAAGGTGTTAGATATTTTATAAAACCAGTAATTTGCGTACCTCCAACCATTGCCAATAAATTCTTTGATTTAATTTGGAATTTCCAATTCTTGAATCACAAAGCCAGATGGAATCAAAATGTGTTTGTTTTTTGTTGTATGATCAGAATTGGGGACCCAAATTTTATAAAGTTTATGACCATCAAAAAATAGACTAACTGCCAATATAATTAATTAATAATTACAACACCACCCAAACTAATTTTTCTATATTAACAAATTGGACGACAATTGGAATAAAAATTCTAACATTCTCCCACTTGGTCCAACATTTGTTACGTATAGTTTGTAATTACATACTATGCTTAAACAATTAAGACAAATTACACGAATCATATCAGTAGGTTCTCATTAACCGAGTATTACCTTCTATGTATTACAATGTAACATCTTCTAATTGAATAAACTCTTTATGTGGTATTTCTGTAGGAATAAGCCTAATGCTTATTCTAGGTCCTTCACTGAATTTTATTTGTCATTCTCAATCATGTATGCGCATATATACTAACCAAATGAGAAACAAACAATAATAAGAATTCCATATCTAAATATGTCATATAGTATAACATAAGTCATATAAGTGACGTTACAGAACATAAACCCATTCTAGTAACATGATCCTTAAACAATCCTGGTGGCATGACTTTTGTCAAAGAATCAGTTATCATCTGTTTAGTACTAATATGCTCTATATGTACCTCATTAGACCTAACTCAGTCTTTAATGGCTAAGTAATTAATATCGATATGCTTACTTCGACTACTACTTCTATTATTCTTAGCCATAAATACAACAGTTGAATTGTCACAATATATTCTCAATGGCCTAAAGATACAATCCATAATCTTAAACCCAGAGATGAAATTCTTTAACCAAACACCTTGTGATGTAGCCTCAAATCAAACAATAAACTTGACTTCCATGGTAGAAGTAGAAGTGGCTACAAGTGATTGTTTTGCACTCTTCCAAGATACTGCTCCATCAGCAAGCATAAGGATGTATCCTGACATTGACTTCCTAGAATCAACACATCCCGCCAAGTTTGAATCTGAGTATCCAACAATTTTCAAATTGTCGGTTCGTCTATATGTAAGCATGAAATCCTCAGTCCCATGAAGATACCTTAAGACCTTCTTTGTAGCTCTCCAATGGATAATTCCTGGATTACTTTGATATCTTTCTAACATGCTAATAGCAAAAGCAATGTCAGGTCTTGTACAGACCTAAGCATGTATTAGGCTTCAAACAACTGAAACATAAGAAATATTTTGCATCTGTTCCTTTTCAAGTTCATTTTTGAGACATTGATTTAGCGGAATTTATCACCTTTCACAATAGGTGCAACACTTGGTGAACAATTTTGCATTTTAAACCTCCCAAGAACTTTATTAATATAGGCTTCTTGAGATAAACCTAAAATTCCTTTATGTTTATCTCTAAGAATTTTTATACCAATGACATAAGATGCATCACCCATATCTTTCATATTAAAATATCTAGAGAGAAATTGTTTCACTTCATGTAACAACTCTAAATCATTTGTTGCAAGCAAAATATCATCTACATATAAGATGAGAAATATGATCTTGCTCCTACTAATCTTGTAATATATACATTGATTAGAAATATTCTCAATGAACCCAAATGAAGAAATCACATTGTGAAACTTCAAATACCACTGTCAGGAAGCCTGCTTAAGACCATACATTGCTCTCTTAAGCTTGCAAACTAACTCCTTACCAGCATTTGAGATAAACCCTTCGGTTGTCTCATATAGACCTCTTCTTCCAAATCTCTATTAAGGAAGGCCGTTTTCATATCCATTTGATGCAATTCCATGTCAAAGTGTGCTACCAATGCCATAATGATGCGAAAAGAGTCTTTCTTTGAAATAGGAGAAAAGGTTTCCCTGTAGTCCACTCCTTCCCTTTGAGTAAATCCTTTGGCAACAAGTCGAACTTTGTAGCGCTCAATATTGCCTAATAAATCCTTCTTGGTCTTAAAGACCCATTTATAGCTAATGGCCTTTTTCCCATAAGGCAATTCTACAAGATCCCAAACTTGATTATTTGCCATAAAATTCATTTCATCCTTCGTAGCATCTAGCCATAAATTAGAATTACGACTTTCCATTGCTTGTGAAAACGTCGTTGGGTCATTTTCATCACAAACATCATAGTCAGACTCAGCAAGATACACTACATAGTCACTAAAAATTACAGGCTTTCTTATTCTATTGATCTTCTTAATGTTACATCATCAACCTCTCGTAAAGGTAGTGGCATAACAGGTTCTCCCTCTTCTTGAAGTTGCTCTTGAGCAATATGTTCTTGAACAACATTTTCATTATAAAGAGTTTGATCCTCTACCATATGATCTACTTGAAAATTATCTTCATGATGTGGAACATCAGTAATAGGTTGTTCCACATTGATCCTATCTGTATGGGCTCTGTATTGAACAATCACTCTTGTACATGGAGAGGTTTGACAAACATTATCATTCTCAACAATTTTAAGAAGATGATTTCTTCCACTTTTCACATCATGCTCTAAAAATCTTGCATTTCTAGATTCAACTATTTTACTTGAATGGGAGGGATAATAAAATCTGTAACCCTTGGAATTTGCAGGACAACCCCAAACGCATATATGATTCAAACTAGGTTTTCAACCTTTTCATATCTCAAATGGCATTTTAGAAACTGCCTTTGTTGAAATTCTATTTAATATATATGTGGTTGTCTTAAGGGCTTCACTCCACAAATATAAAGGAAGATTGGAGTTGCTAAGCATATTCCTCACTATATCCAGCAAAGTCCTATTTTTTCTTTTAGCTGGTGTGCCAGACATGGTGTATTGTGCCACAATACCATGCTCTTGAAGGTACTTTGCAAATGGACCAGGTGCTTGTCCACTTCTAGTATATCTCCCGTAGAATTCTCCACCTCTATATGATCTCACGATCTTAATTTGCTTTTCGCATTGTTTCTTTACTTCAACTTCATAAACTTTAAAAGCGTCCAATGCCTCATATTTATTATGAAGCACATAGAGATACATATATCGTGAATAATCATCAATAAAGGAGATGAAGTATTTCTGACCACTTAAGGACATATTAGGACAACATATGTCAGTGTGAATTATTTCTAATATGTCAGAACTCCTCTTAGCACCCTTTTGAGACTTTTTGGTTTGCTTTCCCTAAATGTAGTCTACACAAGTATCAAAATCAGTAAAGTCTAGAGGTTCAAGAACCCCGTCACTTACTAATTTCTCATTCTCTCAATGGAGATGTGTCCCAACCTTTGGTGCCACAACATAGAGAATTGGCATAACCATAAAATCAGATGGAATATTATTAGTTAAATGGACTTTAAATAAATCACCAATTAAAGTATCACGTCCAATAATATTAGAATTTTTAATAATGTCAACAGAATCATCATAAAAATTTATACATAATCCTTGTTTTACAAGCTTAGATAAAGAAATAAAATTTTTAAAAAAATTTGGAATATAATTTTTTTCTAAATCTAAAATACAACCAATACTTAATACAAGTCTAAATGTTCCAACATCTTCCACACGTGAACGCATCCGATTGTCCATAGAGATGCTCAGTTCACTTCCTATCGGTTTCCTTTTCCTTATGAAATTCTACATAGTATTTGAAATATGAATTTCAGCACCAGAATCAATCCTCCAAGTGTCATGACATATTTCAACAAAATTAGATTCAAAACACACTGAAGGAATAAGATCACAAAGGTTAGTACCTTTTTTTTCAAGCCAAACTTTAAATTTTGGGCACTCCTTCTTCATGTGTCCTTTCTTTTTACAAAAGAAACACCGTGCACCTTCTTTCTTTATAGGATGGGACGCAATACCCTTTCCTTTCTTCTTATAAGCTTGCTTTTTACCATCCTCATTTGTCACTAATAGTGCACTTTCACCAAGTTCCTGAATTAGCCTTCTTTCCTCTTGCACACACATCGCCAGTAATTCGTTAATGGACCATTTTTTCTTATGTGTGTTATAAGAAACCTTAAATGGTCCGTACTGGACAGGAAGAGAATTCAGAATAAGATGCACCAGAAATTAATTAGAGATCATAATCTCTAAAGCTTTTAGTTGTGCTGCAATGTCTCTCAACCTCATGATATGTTCACGCACACTTCTTACGCCGATAAGTCTCATGGATGACAATTGTGCCATTAGGGTGCTTGCAAGTGCCTTACTAGAAGACTCAAACTGTTCATCAATAGCCTTCATGTAATCCTTGACATTTCCGCAATCAGGAATTGAACCTCGAATACTAGCTGAAATACGAGACTTAATGAACATCATACTTAAATGGTTGAATTTCTTCCACCGTTCGTATAATTCTACCTCGGCTCGAGAACTAACATCAGTAGGTGCCGGAGGCTCTTTCCTACGAAGAGCATAGTCAAGGTCTGCACACCCTAAGTAAAAGAGAACCTTATCTTTCTATTCTTTATAGTTATCACCACTTAACAATTGAACTTCAGATACAATTTTAGATATTGTTACTGCTGCAAATAATAAATCATGCTAACATTACTCAACTTTAAATAGGCACATCAAAATTCATAACATATGATAATACATGTCAATGCAAGTCATATAAAAATATATATGAATCATAGTATCATTAAAATCTATCTGTGGACAAAGATTTTAACACACATAATATTCACTATATTAACTAAAATATTGAAACTGAAAAATAAAATACTACTTAATACCTGCAGGCTAATTAAGAAGTAAAAAATATTTTCTGTTTCAACCTAATTATATGTGAATAACATAATAAATTCCTGTGGGTAAGTTTATTATATAAGTCACAACAATTACAAATATATCATATTAATATTTATGTGATTTCTAAAAAAATAATTATGATAAAAAATGCTGTGACTATTCCTAAATAAATCATATATTAATTACAATATGATATGGAGTGAAAGAATTTATATTGCATGTAAATATAATCATCAAATAAATAAACTCAGTGACATGAATATTATTAAAAGTGAAGATGATCTAATGGATAAATATTTTGTTCTTGTTAAACAGTGTTTCCCATTTCTTTTTTTTTAATTCAAAAATGAGAAAACTTATGGGAATCATGGAAATCATGCGATTATGAAGAACAACTACGACACAAATTTTGGAGAATTTTTTCTGGGAGTATTTTCTATTATTCCCTCTTTTTGTGGTGTGTCAATTTCAATTTCAATTTCAATGGTTTTTTTTACTTATTCCAAAATTCATATTATGCATTTTTTCTTTGAAAATAATTAATCAAAATAATGCACAGTAATTAAATTTTGAAATGGCAAGGTAGAGACAATTTTGCTTTGATACCATATGTTAGATATTTTATAAAATTAGTAATTTGCGTACTTCTAGCCATTGCCAATAAATTTTTTGATTTAATTTAAAATTTTCAATTCTTGAATCACAAAGCCAAATAGAATCAAAATGTGTTTGTTTTTTGTTGTATCATCAGAATTGAGAACCCAAACTTTATAAAATTTATGAACAGTCGTGATTTTTTCATCAAAGAACAGATCAACTGCCAATATAATTAATTAATAATTACAATACCACCCAAAGTAATTTCTATATTAATAAATTGGACTACAATTAGAATAAAAATTCTAACAAAAGGAATTAATGCGACGCAGGAACATTCACATTAGTTGGAGCGTGTGCTACATCCTTACTAATAAAATTAATTTTTGTTAGACTTGGACCATATTAGTTGAATCTGGTTGCCAAAAAAATTTGGACAAAATGTATATTCTCGCTTTTACTAATAAAATTAATTTTTATTAAATTTAAATTAATTTAATTAGACTTAATTACTAAAAAAAATTGGACGTACAGCATAATTATTCTTGTTATTTATAGTTTTAAAATAACAATTGTGTGCAACAATCAATGTTAAAATTTGTTAATTTAAATTATGATATTTTTTGTTAGTTTCATATTAGTGGTCAGAATCCAAATCCAAGAAATAGAAAAAATTACTTTTATATATAAGACTGAATATCTGTAAATAACTCATTAACAATTTTCCCCTTTACATTGTAATTTTACTAGCACTTAAAGTAACTCTCTAATTTTATGAGTGGTAGGATTGTGATTGGCAGATGCAAGAGGAGCCATTGATGCAATGGGGACGGGGAAGAATCAGGAATATGAGATGATAAAAAATAGGTAAATATTTCAAATAATTTTCTGCAAATAGCCGAATGATACTATCAAATTGTAAGTATAAAATTTATTTTTCGGTTTTTAGTATTATTCTGGTGTCCGAAACATTTTTTCGATGTATATCATTGAAGATATATTTGTCGAGTTAATACCTCTAAAATTTTAACACGTGCTTTAAGTTGGTATTTCTGTTTATTTTTATCACCAAAAAAATGACGTAGTAAATTTCAAAGTTCTGAAAATCGAACCGGTCATCGAATCGTTCTAGTTACTAGTTTACTGGTTTATAGATTCAACTAGTTTGACCGTAGTTGAACCAAAAGACCGTTTTATAATAAAATAATAAATAAAATATAAATAAACACATTAAAATATAATTATAGTTTAATATAAACTTTAAAATATCATCCAAATTAAAAATACTACATAAACCAAAATGTTATGATGATCTCATTCAAATATAAATTCAAGTCAAATAACAGAAATATCCAACCAAACATAAAATGTCAACATCCAAGTTTATCATCAATCATATTTATTCATATTCACAATTTTATCACATTCATTCATATTCACAATCCCTTGCCTTATTAAGCATGTATGTTCCACAATTGATGTCCACACCTAAAAATAAACTAATAACAAAAAATGTGTATTAAATTAAGTGAAATCATTCGTCCACTTGAAATGAAAATGGCAAATAAAACACCTGCTCTGAGAACATCAGCAATAGCATCCTCTGCTGATTTTGCATACTTCTAATATTCATAAACAGTAGCCACTCCATGTTACAATTTAATATTAGGAAGGGTACTAGTTATACCCAGCAGAATTACTTAGTCTTTCAAGAGTATAAATAAGAGACATTCAAGAGATGGTTTCAGTTATGGAAGGCACCCAATCCATTTGCCAATTTGAAAACATTCAAAATTGTGTTCTATCATTGCTACCAACCGGATATGCGTTCAATCTTGCCAGAAATTTGCTGGAATGAAGTTGCAAAATGGAATATTGAGTGGGAAGAAATTAAAGCTAGACTAAGGCAACAACAGCAACCACCACAAATCGATCAAGAAGCAACCAAATCTCAGCTATCAACAGAACAAGAAATTGCAGCAGCATGAAAAAAAGATAGGCCGAAATCAATGCAAATTCAGATTCAACAAGCAATTTAGCAAAAAATCCAACAACAGATTACAAATTCAATTTCACAAGATCAGTTCACAAATCAACAAGTCCAGAATATGAAATTGATGAAGAAGAAGAATCATATTTCAATTTTGAATTTCAACCACAACAACAACCAGAAGAATCAACAGAAATTACAGATCAAGTAGGAATTCAAAATTCAAATCCAAAAATTCAATAAAAAATAAAAAATAACTCTAAATCCAGAAAATCAGGTACGCTTAGAGACAATTGCAAAGAAAGTAGCAGATCGCAACAATAGTGGGAAAATCAGAACAACTTTCAAAGATTCAAGCAGAATCGCTTTTATCATGGGGTCTTCAGCAGTGGCTTTCGGTGGGGTGACTTCTCCTCTCTCGTAGCTTTGGTCTCTCTCACTTCCTTCCTCACGTGACAGCGACGACGATGGCTTTGTGCAGCTCCAACAAACCCTAACAGCGACGGTGATGGATTGGCAGCGATGGAGGCACGGCGGCGATGGTGGCTGGACTAAAGTTGCGCCGGTGGCTTCGATGACGATGAGACGACGGAGGACTGGAGAATCTCGAGGGAGTTCTGCTTCGCTTTGTGAGAGTATAGGGAAGACTCTGGAGGGGTAATGGTTAGGGAACTTATGGTGTTAGGGTTGCACGAAGGAAACGCTGTCGTTTTTGGAAAAATTCAAAAACTGGCCAGGTCACGGTTCGGTTCGACCGACCGGTTCAACGGTCCAACTCCGGTTTTCCGATGTTCCGATTATAGGATTTGTTCGAACCATATTTGTTAGCGGTTCACGGTTCGATCGGTTCAACTGACCGGTTCGAACCGATTTTCGGAACCTTGGTAAATTTAGTTGACATCCGGGAGTGACACAAAAAAAATGTCATTTTTCAAAAATCTAATTCCCTGGTCCTTCATCACTGAAAGGGGGTCAAATTTTCATAGTCCTAAATCCAAACAAACCAACAAGAAGCTCTTGTAACATCCTTCCACTACCACCGCATTTGAAATCGTTGCCACCTCTTCCTTGATCGTACAATCTTGGTCACTACATCGACGTGCACCGTTCGTCGTCCCTCCTTCTCCTCCTCCTCCTCCTCCTTATACTGTATCTTTCTGTTCTTTCTCTTATTCATTTTGTTTTGGCCGGAATAATCAACTTTTAAATCAGTTATTTCAATCACATGAAAAGCTTTTTTATTTTTTATTTGTGAATACAATGCAGAGAAAGTGAAAAAAAAGTGGAGCAGCACTCACGAGGGTAACGGCAGAATTGTATGTGCCGGGGTCCGAGGTGGGGGCGGCAATGTAGTCAATGGGAGAAAGGGCAGTGATACGGGCGTCAATGGCTTTGAGAATGTGGAGGGGACTCTCAATAAAGGAAGAGGGTGAGTTAGGTTGTAGTGTTGCCTTAGAACCCTATCTCCCATTCTATATTTTCTTTTTCAATAATAATAAAAATAATAATAATTAAGAATCAGTTTGAAGTGAAACGAAGGAAGTAGAAAAGGTTGTGGTTGTGGTTATTGTTGTGAATAAAACAATTGCTCATGCGTGTGTAGATGAAGGTAATGATGATTACTTGATCACTGGATTGGAGAGAAGCCATGGCTGTTTGAGGAGGAGGAAGAAGAGGGAGAGTAAAACGACATCGTTTTGGAACAAATAGCAAAATAACGTCATTTAATTGTGTTAGGTCAGTTGTCTGGTGACAGAAATGGACGGAAGGGCCAATTTGAGGCACGTTAACATTTTAGGATACAATTTAGGTCAATTTAAAATTCGATGGTTAAATTAAATTGGGGATCAAATTTTAGGAGTTATTTTGAATATCTACTTAATATACTAAAATTGGGTTTTTTCCCCGCTAATAAGGGTGACGTGTCAATCTCTCGTGAGTCCATTTTCCCTCCAAAACGAATGAAATTTTTCATCTATTCTAAATTATTTTATAAAAAATACCTTTATTATAATTATATAATTATATTATAATTAATATTTAATGAATAATATATAATTATACTAATTTAGGAACATATCTTCATTATAATTATATCAAATCAATATTTAATGCATTATTAAACTACTTATCAATTATAATGTGTAATTACTGTACATAATAAAAAATTGCCTTAATAATAAGTAATTTACATATTTATTTTTGTTTTACTAAGGTTTATAAATAGTGTTTTTCTGTGGTACATGAATCTAAATTTGAGAGTCAGCTCATAATTTTATATTTAGTATTTTTTACTACTTTATAGAATAAGATTGTATTCTTCGTTTTTTATTGAAGTTTATCCTTTTAAGGTACAATTTATAATTTTTTATAATATTTTTCATATACTCATTCTATTATATTATTCTTTTAATAATTCATTAATTGCTGTTACTCTAAGTTATTCTTATCGTCTAATGTTCCAGTTCGATTGTCTTTTACCATAATTGTTTACAATGCATCACATCCATGAAATACCTCATCGAGTTGTCTTCACTAATTCAGGTTCCAACTACATGGATGTAAGCGTTCAAATAAGGGGCAATAATCTATACTTTACCGAAGGGTGGTTATATCTACTCACCTATTATGACCAACCTAATAGAATGTGGTTAAAGTTAGCTTTTTTAGGAAGAGCTCAATTTTTTATTGAGGAATTGCATCCACTGAATTTTATAGGGCAAGTTCAAGTTTCATCCCCTCCATGCTTTTTACGTCTGCCCCAAAATCTTCAAAGTGGAGCACATAATGAGATTGAATTCTCTCAGTTTAAGTTCAGTTTTGCTAAATTTGTGACAAACTCGGATATGCAATTTCAACGATTGGTAATATATTTAAATTTTTTTTATTTTAAGTTGTTCATTATTAGAATAATTTTATAACACATTGTGATTTTTTTCAGAAATTACCGACTTTTTTTTTTGCATGCATGCAATGCCATTGAGAGGAATAAGGGTTAGTTTGGTTTCTCGGTGTGGCAATTCTATACCTTGCCGCATTGTATGGATAGCGAATGATGAAGCTTATTTAACAAGAGGATCGTTTGAATTTGCACGAATTCTAAATGTTGATATTTACGATGTTATTTCAGTTGGTTATCGACCGAGAATGACTATATATTATACGTGACTAAGAACTAGAATAGATTCAATATTGTTTAAGTAATTTAGTTTTAATATTAGTATTTGATTAAATTATAATTAGAATATTTTAAATTATTGCCTCAATTTATATATTATGAGTATTTTTCGTGGGTGTACTATTTTTAAAAAATTTAATAATTAATAAAATGAAGAGGTACCAGATATATTATTTAAGTTTATTTTTATCCTTTATTTCTTTATTTGTATTTTCATTATATTTGACAAAAAATCTCTACCTAAACATATAGTTTTTGTTGACCTAAACACAATTTAATTGCCAATAAAAACCGATTTTATCTATAAAAAATAATGAAACATGTATATTTTGATATTATATTAATATAGTAAGTAGACATTATGATATAATAATATCTTTAATTGTATTATAATTAGCTCATAAATAATGTATGATTATATTATTTTAGGAAACTTTTTTCATTATAATTATATCAAATCAATATTTAATTATGATAAAATATGTTAATTATAATTATATCATAAATTATAATAATTATGATAGTTATGTTATATATTTTAATCATTTATGTAAGTAAATAAATTAGAAAATAATCAAATCAAATCATGACGGTAAATAAATAATATAGAATAATATTACACATTTAATTACATTATAATTAGCTCATGAATAACGTATGATTATATTATTTTAGAAAAATATTTTTATTATAATTATATCAAATTAATATTTAATATATTATTTAGAATTTATTTTTATATAACAATAATATTATATATATTTATATATCACTTTTTTAAACTCATTCTTACAAATATTGGTATATAATTAATATAGATAACATATATACTTAATAAATATCTTTATTAAATTAAGGGATAACTATTATTTTGGTCCCTCACGTTGAGGGTCGAAATCGAACCCGTCCCTGATCTAATTTTCGATTTAGAATCGTCCTTAACGTTTTTTTTATTAAAATTGTCCTTTTTAATTTTTTTGGACAAAAATACCCTCACCACTACCAATATAATTACCTCTTCACCACCACCACCACCAACTGCCACTCCACCACCATTATCAGCATCATCATCACCAACACCCACTGCCACTCCACCACCACCAACGCCACCGCCGTCCCCCTCCCCCCTTTCCCCTTCCCCCCACCCAGCGTCCCCACTCGTCCCCTTCCTCTTCCCGTATTCCCTTCACCCATCCCCAATAAATCAACAAGCAGAAACAATAATATTCCACAACAAATCAACAAATCAACAAGTAGAAAACAACAAATCAACAAATCAGCAACAATAATATTCCACAACAAAAGAAGAAGAAATCCAGAAATTCACAGAATTCACAGAAGAAGAAGAAGAAGAAGAAGAAACGGGCAGCAGTGCA
>NC_029777.3:6790582-6855509 GCF_000817695.3 Arachis duranensis | reverse complement strand
CTGATCCCTTTCTTTCTTTTTTTATTTTATATTTATTTTATTTTAAAATTTTATTTTATTTAATAAAATAGGGGTAGTTTAGGAATTAAATTAAAAATTTTATTAAAAAGGACGATTTTAATACAAAAAAACGTTAAGTACGATTCTAAATCGAAAATTAGATCAGGGACGGGTTCGATTCCGACCCTCAACGTGAGGGACCAAAACAATACTTATCCCTTAAATTAATTATAACGATTAATACAAGATGATCTCATAAGTATAACCTAATTATAGCAAGAATTTTCATAAAAATAATTGACTACTAATTTGAATATAATTGATATAGTTAAATTGATACAACTGATAAGATTGAGAATATGTAGCAATTATAGCAATTATTATATATAATAATTCACGTGACTTCATATACAGTAATTTTTGAATTATAATTGTCACATAATTATACTCGAATATTATTTAATTTTAGATATTTTATAGGTAATATTCATTATCACATAAATTATCATCATTACTCAATAATAATAATAATAATAATAATAATGATTTCAAATTTATATAATTAATATAATTGATATAGTTCTAATTCTCATTAGTATGTAATAATTTTATTAGTATGTATTCACAGTTTTAATCAATATATAATAATAATATTATTATATGAACATAAAATTAATTAGTTAACAAATTGAATTTAGCTTATGAATTTTTATTTTCTACTCAAAATTTTAATCATTAGTGATTTTATTTTTTATATTTACAGTAAATTTTGACTATAAAAAAATTAGTTTTGATTGTTTCCTATTTTATTTATTTACAATCATAATTAAATTTGATATAATTATAGTAATATAAAGCTCCTTCATATATAGCAATAATATTATAAAAAATATTATTGCACGATTGTAGAATAAATCATATATATTACAATTAGCTCATGAATAATGTATGATTATATTAATTTAAGAAAATATTTTCATTATAATTATATCAAATCAATATTTAATGCGTAATTAAATTACTTATCAATCATCGATATGTTTAATCATTCTAATTATATCAATTGATATAGTTCTAATTCTCATTCAAGTGCAATAATTTTATTAGAAGATAATTGATGCACACATTAATAGTGACCCATTTAATTTTATATCAATTAGTGGATAATAATAATAATAATAATAATAATAATAATAATAAAGTCTACACGGTACATGCATTATATTTTAAAAGGTAAAATATATTTTAAAAAATTAGAGTATTAATAATCAATTATGATTAATATCAATATCAATAATTAATTTTTATAATTATTTTTCGTACTACTAAAGACTACATAATAGTGTTTTTCTTTTTTGTAGAATAAAAAGATTGTGATTCATAACATTTTTGTAAAGTTATATCGTATGGACACAAGATTAATTAGATAAAAAATTGAATTTTAATTAATATATTTTATTTTCTGCTCATATTTTTTCATTAATTATTTTATTTTTTATATTTACAGTAATATTGAATGTAAAAAAAATAATATTAAATGTTATCTATTTTATTTATTTAGATTCATAATTAAATTTGATATAATTATAGCAAGTATCTAGGATTAATAATAATATGATAGTATAATTTTAAGTTGTATAACATAATAAAAAAATGTAGCAATTTATGTATGCTTCTTATATAGCAATAATATTATATATATTTATATATCTCATCTTTTAGCTCTTTCCTAAAAATATTGGCATATAATTAATGTCAATAACATATATATTGAGTAAGTATCTCCATTGAAAATATTTGTTAACTATTACCGTGTATAATTAGTGTGTGTATATATATATATATATATATAAGGATTAATAGTGAATTGTTACAATTATTTATCATCTAGAAAATTCGTATCTCAGACATAGAACTTCTTGTATTTATTATTTTTCATACCTAAAGGATACTAATTACGATTCTATCAACAATATTACCTATGATAGATTATGTAATGAAAAAGTTTGAAAAATAAAGGTAAGAATTATAAGATTATGAAAAGTCTCATCCAAATTTGACAATAACAACACGACTTACATAAAAATGATTCTTATGGATTATAAGGTAAGTTGATTATTTTCCATGATTCTTTCAAGTGATGCTAGGTCCATTTTATAAATATATTTTTTTATATTTTAAGTTTATTTGATAAATAAACCCTTGCACGAATTAAAGATAGTGCGATTTTATAGATTTATAAGTGCGTGCTAATAGCCTTTATATTTAATTTATTTTAGAGTGTGATAATAGCCAATATGTTTGTTGGTAGATTTAACTATTACTATATTATTTATGATCACATTCAGTATATATGTCTGATTTATTGAATAAAGTAGATTATTAAAATTGATTAATAACTATGTTAGAGTTAATCCAATTAATACTAAATTTAAAAAAAACAAATAATGCATAACATATTAATTTTTTATTAATCAAATTATTATAATTTAAATTAATTTTAAAAAATAATTTAAAATTATAATTTCAATCTTATCACGTGCATGACACAGATAATTACACTTGTTAATTCTATATTTGTCATACAAAATTTTAGAATTTGTAGTTGAAGTATAAATAATGACTCCAAATTATAACTTTTGAAAAGTTTGTTGTCAAAAACTCTTATTTATAGTTATGAACGGAATCTAATTGAGAATAATATATAAATAAAAATATTCTTAAAAAAGATATTTCGATACTCAAATAAATAAGTGTTTAAATGTATAATATATATAATTATGAGTATAGAATATTAGAGAAATAATTTATGCAAAGTACCAGAGAATTATTGTCTTTGTCGAATTACAGAGGCGGATTATATAGGCACTTATTAGTTTTAAAAAGGTAAGAGTATTTTCGAAAAAGTTTATAAAAATTTATAAAAATACCTTTTAAAACTAGTTTTACATATATTTTTATATTAATCAATATTTATATTTATTGTTAATTTTTGTTATATTTATCTCAATTAAAATATTTAAATGTTAAAAATAATTCTATAAAACTCAAAGTTGTAGTTTGTGTTTATTGAAAATTACTTTTATTAATGTACAAGGCATAATTGCTACAAATTTAAAAATAAAACCAAAATTTTATTAAAGATGACCCAAAAATATTGTTAAGAAAACTCATTAATTAATTAACAATCATATTACGTATATATTAAAACATAGTTATATAAAATATATATATATATATATTAAAATATAAAATACATATTAAAAATAAATTAAATAACATATATATTTATTTACAAATACATGGTTACTGAAATTGAATAACTGATAAGGAGTTATTATATCGAATTTAAATTATTCTTAGGCAATTATTTAGTTGGCACATTTATTAATGAGTAAATACCCTTTCTAATCCTGTCCTTTTTGAAAATTGACTAGTAACACCCTAATCTTTAAAAATTGACAAATCGGCCCATGAGTATTTGTTCCGTTAGACACATCGATCCTTCCATGGCTCCCTCGCTTGAAACTCGACGAAAAACGCTAACCTGTAATGGTGAGCAGGTGACCTAACATGTACACATCAGCTGAATTTGTTAGGACAATTTGGCCCCTGTCCAGTCATCAAAACGTCATCGTTTAAAAGAAAGGAGAGGCGCGCGTTTTAGTGATCTTCTCCCCCTTCTCCCCTTCTTCGAACCCTAACTCAAGTAGCAACCACGAGTGACGCAGAGCTATCCTCAGCCGCTTAGACCCGTCGTAGTTGGAAGAAGGGTAGGATGGGTTCGAGTAATGCTAGTGGAGGGAAGAAGGTGAAGTTTCAACACTCTAAATGCAAGTGTGAAAGTTATGCAATCATGCAAAGATCTGCAACTGCCAAGAACTCAGACAGGATCTTCCTCAGTTGTTGTCACTATCGTGTAAGTGTTCCTCCAGGCTTGATTATTGTAGTCAATTTGCCTTTGTACTTGAATAAATGATCTTCATGATAACTGCAATTGCAGACAGAACGACCTCACTGCAACTACTTCATGTGACAAGATGAGCTAATTTTTTGTCATTTTGCACATGAGGAAGATATTGATGTAAATGGAAGAATGTGAGCAATTGGAGCACAAAGTGGATTTGGCAATTGAAAGAAATTCAAAGAATGGAGTATTGGGTTTAGGGTTTATGTCATGGTAGCCATATTGATTGTATTAGCAGCAGTGAAATGCGTTGTAGTCTAGGACATAGATTATATGTTGTTGCAGTATGGAATGTGTGGTTAATGTTAATATATGAAAAGTTTGCTTTTGGGTATGTAATAACTATGTTCTATATGGATGGATTGTGATTTTGTTGTATTAATGATAATCTAATTTTGAGTAATAGTTACGGATCTACGAAATCCTGGACAGTGTGATTTATATCCAAAAGCAAAGAAATTTCATTCATAATGCTATACACATAGGCATAGCTTAGTCTGCTGATGTATCAGCTGGAAACAAAAAATTGTTTTGTTGAACTAAATGTTTACTCCCTAAACAAAAGGTCACTAGTAGTCTGTTACATACTTTAAGTCATTAAATAACAGGTCTCGACCTTTAATACATTGTGAATCTATAATAAAAATGAAAAAAGACACCAATTCTATGTTGCTGTAACCATGTGTATGAGTTGGTCATTTCATCGCTGGTGGCCTTAAGCAATATTTCCTCTTAGATATAGATGGTTTTTTCAGTCCAGGTGTGGGGACAAATTTGAAGGATTCTATGTTGCTGTAACCATGTGTATGAGTTGGTCATTTCATCGCTGGTGGCCTTAAGCAATATTTCCTCTTAGATATAGATGGTTTTTTCAGTCCAGGTGTAGGGACAAATTTGAAGGTTGGTGCAATTCCTAAATCAGTCTCAGCAATATTGTTCTATTGTTTCGGACCTTGTGGGGTTCTGTTGCTACTCACATCCATTGTTTGTCCTGTTTCGGATTGTGCTCCATGGTTGATAGGATTTGGGTTACTTAGCATTGAAGATCCAGCATTGGCATTAATTCCCTAATGAAAAACACCAAAAACCATATTCATAATTGGAACAGAGGGCTAAAAATTTGTTACAGTACAATGCAATAGTTGTTTAACAAATAAAAAATACCTCTAGTTGTAGTGGTGCAGACTATGAAAGTGGGATCTCCACTCTTGGTTCTTCGAGTTGTGTGGGGGTGGTCCTCACTTTGGGAAGTTTTTTCTTCTGTTTTTTTACCTTAGTCTGATAGGGACAGTAAAAAAAGAAGTATGTTTCAAGTGAGACTTCAGTCCATATCAGTTTTCTACCTAACAAAAAAACTAAATATGGAACAGCAAAAAAAGGTACCACTGGGTCTAGGGGTGTCACAGCCACGTTGTTGATTCCACTGGACAAATTGACTACAATAATCAAGCCTGGAGGAACACTTACACGATAGTGACAACAACCGAAGAAGATCTTGTCTGGGTTCTTGGCAGTTGCAAATCCTTGCATGATTGCATAATTTCCACACTTGCATTTAGGGTGTTGAAACTTCACCTTCTTCCTTCCACTAGCATTACTTGAACCCATCCTACCCTTCCTCCAACCACGACGGGTCTGAGCGGCTAAGGATAGCTCTACGTCACTCATGGTTGCTACTTGAGTTAGGGTTCGAAGAGGGGGAGAAGGAGGAGAAGGTCACTAAAACGCACGTCTCTCCTTTATTTCCTTCAAACGACGATGTTTTGATGAGTGGGCAGGGGCTAAATTGTCCTAACAAATTCAGCTAATTGCCAGGTCAACTGCTCACCGTTACAGGTCAGCATTTTTCGTCGAGTTTCAAGCAAGAGAGCCACGGAAGGATCGATGTGTCTAACAGAACAAATACTGAGAGGTCGATTTGTCAAATTTTAAAGATTAGGGTGCGACTAGTCAATTTTCAAAAAAAAAACAAAATCGAAAAAAATATTTACTCTTCATTAATTCATCCTCCTTTAACTTTGCACTTTTCTACTGCTACTAAAAAACAGTCTGTTGGAGCATCATAATGAATGAAGAAAGTTTGTGTATTTCTTTACACCATTACAAGATAATAATCCAGAAATGTGCTGTGCACTGCATGTCACACCGATAAAGGTTTCCTTAGGGTGGCCTATTAATATTTGATTATATTCTTTTCTCCATTTATTTTTCATGTTTTAAATAACTTTTGTCATTTTTCCACTCCCACATTCGATTCATGCAGCATTCACATTCTTCTACCTATAGTAAATAATGATGTACAAATTCATATTTATAAAACTCTTAATGAAAGAGATATAGGATACAATATCAGCGATAATGTATTATAGATGCATATCTTCGTCTGAGTGAGTTGTGAGCATTATGTTATGCTTGCTCGTAATTAATCAAGCACATATAAAAAAGTTGAAATGAAACAATAATAAAAAATAAAAAATTTTGATATTGATTCTGTGATAACACTTCTTCTTAGTATAAAGATCGGTAAATTTAAAAAATAAAAAAAATTTTATTCACAGTATCTTTTAATTCGACAAGTCAAAAATTAATTTGTAGCGAATCTGAATTGAATTGTGAGCATTATGTTATGCCTATTCCTAATTAATCAAGCACATATATAAAAGTTGAAATAAAACAATAAAAAAAAATAAAAATAAAAAAATCTCGATGCGGATTCTTTGATAACACTATTTTTTAGTATAAAGATCCATAAATCTTGAAAATGAATCTTTTTTTTTTGTTGTTCACAATATCTCCCAACTTGAGTTTTTTTTTAAAGGTTTATCGTTAGTCAATGGATTACTACATGTATAAGATAGAACTCAAACCCCAACACTTATTTAAATGAACGAATAAGCTAACCACTTGACCAATTCAGGTTGATTTGAGAGTGAACTTTTATCTGGAACAATAATGTAGTATTATAGTGGTGCTGAAAAAATAATTACTGGACTAGAAAAAAGAAAAAAAAAAGGCAATATGGGCCTACTTTTTTTTTTTTATTTTTCTTTTTTTTTTTTTTTTTTTTAAATTCAAATTGAATCCTATAATATTTCATCTATCTCTTGCATTCAGTGCTGGCTTCTAAGTCCTCCTAAGAATTAAGTTACTAAGCTATATTAAGATTTTAGCAAGGAAAAAAGGGTGTGTTTGGTGGGTGGCAATTGGATTATTCAGCAGGTTGCACCAAAACTATGACCTTTTTCTTCTCTTTCTTGGTGAACAAAAGTTTATACCTTCTTTGTTGTTATATATAGAAAACAAAACTGTGAGTGGCCACTGCGCGTGCATGGCTACTGAAAAAAAAAGTTTAACTTGTCCCTCCACTTTGACAATAATAATTGAAGGGGCTTTATAGGGTGATTCTATCTTTAAATCACTGAAATTTTGGCTTCAATACACAAATGCCAAGGGAAAGCAGCATTGGAATATTCTACTCTCTTGAAAAGAAACAGCAACTTTCATTGACTATTAGACTTGGACTGCTAAAACATCTGAGTGTGGTATCATACATCTATAACCATAAACAATTATATATTCATGATTCGGTTTTTCTTTCTTTACAGAAAGCAAATTTCAAGAATGGACCTAAGGGTAAATGCAAAATGGGAACATTGCTTATGGACATTGATAAATATAATTTAGTATTAAAGGAAGTGTGAAATTTATATAAAATTACATACCAATTTTTGCCAAGATACTAATAATTATAATTTATAAATCACTCTCACTTAAACATGAAGTACATTCACCTCTCTAGAAAGAAAGCATGTATCTCATCGCATTTTCACATTATTATATGATGATGATGATGAAGTATGTATAATCATTTATGGATCCAAACATTTTACCTATTGTTGTGCCAAAAGATGATGAAGTATGAAATCACTTGTCATTCCCTGGCATAATTTCCAACAATTACAACATAACATTCAAGATCATGCAATATTCCAAAATTACTTCCCTAGCTACTAATTATATATACATGCTCATCTAAAGAAAAAAGCAAATCATGAATGAATTGTTTTGATCTAAAAAGGCATATCTTGTTAACAGAGACAATAATCAAACTTCTCATGAATACCGCGTGCAATGAGCTATGTCATTGTGCAAGATGGACTGAGGAAATCCATCAAGCAAGCAAAAAACTGGTGGAATGGTTTGTGTCCTGAGATCACCATAAGCATTCCAACAGAAAGGATCAACAACCATATCTCCTTGATCAGGAAGAAGCTCAATATCTGAGAGGGTTAAGTTGGTGCATGGAACACTGTCACTGCATGCAAATCTCATAGGAGGGCTCCTTATATCATATGTTCCCTTTATGTTTCTGTATAGAATGTCTGATACAACCACTGCAGAGGTTTTGTTTCTGCACACTTCACCCTCTTTGAGGCAATAGAATTGGTCTATTATCATGGGGTTTCTAACATTATACATATGAATGTTGCTGAATGTTATTCCTGATACATATCCTGATCCACCTTGCCATGTCTTGATCCTAACTCCATTATCTGTCATCTGAATAACTGAGTCTCTCACCTTAATGTTTGAAACACATGCTCTAGAGTTGTACTTTCCCAAGCTACCAATGCTGAACAATATAACAATATAACAATAGTATTAGTTAGAGAATATATGCATAAAGTTAAAACTCTTATTAGTTACCTGATTCCATGACCAGGACCACAAGTAATGTTCTTTATATCAACATCATAGCAACCGGTTCCAATGGACACACAATCATCACCTGTAATAATGTTAACATGTAATGTTATTAGTATATCCCTTAGATGAGGAAAAGACGGGATTTGATCTCTTCTTAGTTGTTACCAACCATTAGAAATCACAGTATTATATATTTTGACATCAGTGCTGTTTTCTATGTGAATTCCATCAGTGTTGGGGCTTAGTCTTGGAGCTTTTATGTGGATAGATTCAATGTGGACACTTCTGCATGCATCAAATCTTAAATGAATCTGGGGGCTGTCCCTGACCCTAAGTTCTTGCACAGTCAAGTTGGAACCCATAAAAAAATTTATGGCCTGCATAAACCATGAAGAATATTATAAGGTGTTGTCTACAGTGCCGAAATGTAAGCTGTCAAAATTGCCATAAGAAACGTGTAAGCTGTGCAAATTGTAAGATGTAAAACTCAACATTAACAGTTTATCCCCCAAACTGATATATCAGACAAATTTCAGCAATTTTGGTATGAAATTCCAAGGCACTAGAGAATTGGCCTAATAATAATGCAGATACACAAAATCCAAGATGAGTGTAGTGAGAGAGAATTACCATTGGGCTATCACAAGGTCCAGGAGCAGTTGTTCCATTTGGTCCCTGTGGAATTTTTATCTAAGGGGTCAAGTGGATATTTAATTTGAAGCAGCAAAATTGATCACATTTTCCAACATAAAAAGAAAAAGAAAAATAAATGAATAAATCATCAGTACCCTGTGAGGCTTACAAGGAAGTTCCCACCATTTATCTCCTCTTCCATCTATTAAACCACCTCCTTCAAGTGACATTCCATTGATTCTATAAAACACCAGCCATAGACGCTTAGTATTGTTCTTTGGCCAAGAATCAGGTCCATCTGGTGGCATTATAGTTCCATCCACCTAATCCATGTACATCAATCTCATTTTCAATCATTCCAAATACAATTTCTAATTCAATTTTCAAACTCTATTACAGTGACCAATCAAATGAATTCCTAGATTTACCTCAAACTAAAGCATTAAGAGGTGTAAAGTAAGCATGCATTACCTTCAATACTAAGTAACCATGGCAAGGACCAGTGAAAATAGTGGGCCGAATGAGGAAGGAGAAACCTTTGGGAACAATAATAACATTAAATTCTGATTCACTTTCACAGGCAGTGTCCCATGCCATCTTGAATGACTCTGTATCATCTGTTATTCCATCTCCAATGGCTCCAAATTTTGTTACATCAAAAGTTCTAGATGATTTATGAGAATGTGAATGTCTCTGTCTTTTATGGGAATGATGTCTAGCTTGGATTGAAAGAATTAAGGAAAGGAGAAACATGCACAACACTAGTGCTGAAATGTGACAATACTTCATTCTCAACATTTTCAACCAGGAATTGACAAGAACATGAGCTAGAAATTTTCACAGCCAACTACTGAAGAGACTCTAATTAGGCAGCACTAGTGTCTCTAGCTTCTGAGCACTAATACTAAAACTAACACAAAAAGTTTGCAACAAGTTTTCAACCAAGTTTGGGCCTTGAAGTGCATGCAGATTCAGAGAGACATTGTTACTATATATAATAAAAATTGATAGTGGAAGGTCTGCTAAAAGGTGTTTCATCTCAAGGCATGAATTATTTTAATGGCTGTGGGAGTGAGGAAACGACAAACAGCCTCATAAGGCAAAAAGAGAATTGAGAATGTGCATTCTGCACATAACTTTATCTGCAAAGAGAGCCTAATCGGAATAACGAGAAATCAGCTTAGTGGGTTAGTCGTTATGCCTCCCATGTTCTTCCCATAACTGCCACTCTTTTGTTTCTTTTTTTATGGTCCTAGATTTTGATATACACGACCACAACTATATAGTAAAAGATACAACTAGTTTAAGAATACATTACATTACCTATGATTTATGTTGAGCTCTTGTCAAGAATTCTATGCATCAGACACAAGAAGCACAACTCCAGAGAGCTAGCTAATGTGCATATATTGCGCTAATCTTTGTAATGTGGCATGTTGCTTCCTATGATGATGGCCAAAAATTGATTTGGTATTTTAAAGTTGAAAAATGAATAATGCTTCAGTGCCTTCTATCTTTTAATAACGATAATGTCACATCACCAAGTCAGTACAACCAAGTTGATTCAATATTTTTTTAGTACAATAAAAACCAGTTAAAGAGAGAGGAGACACCTAAAAAGAAGAAGGAAAAAAAAAGACTTCGTTGAATTTATTTACAAAAATAATTTATTTACCTAACATGTCTCTTTCACTTAAAGTCTAGGACCAGCAATTTTTGTTTGTTTTGTGACTAGCACTTAACCATCAAAAGAAAAATGAGTAATCTCTCACCATTTGATGTAATCTCACACTATTAAAAACATTATTGATAGCCAATTGATGGTTACAAAATACAAAAATTGCTGGTTCTAACACTCTTCATAGTAAAAATTGCTCATTTTATAATGGAAAAGATCACAATTTAAAAAAAAAAAAACAAAAAACAAAAAACATACGATGCATATCTTCTCTTTCACTAATGTTTGTTTTGCACTTATTGAGAGTTGTCAAGTAAATTGCTATAGCTTTCTTTGGGCACCTAAATTGGCGCCACTATTTATGGTCATGGCCTCTAGATTCATAATGATGCTGAAAGCCAATGATGACGCTTCAGCATCCTTGTCTATAACTGTTACTAGTTACTACTTTATAGCATAGGCCTTTTTGACTTGGTGGGTTCATTTTGTAAATTAATTTGATCGCAATTATTCCACACATTTCGGCTACCGAATGGCCAATTCTCCATTGCTCTGAGATACTACCACATTAAGTGAATCTAAATTTCAAAAACAAGTGTAACTAATGTATAAACTGCATTACAATAAAAACCAACTCCTTGATGAAAATACTCAAGTTCGAATGATAAGACTGAATCAACTGCTCCTTTTTATTTGAGCCAGATTAGTCAGAAAAGATAAGTGGATGAGGTAGCGTGACTATTTTGTCCTATCCGGATATAATATATAACAACCCTAAATGCATTATTGATCTCGTTAGTCCCCAGTGTTAGAACTTGTCGGTGCGATATTAATGTACGAAACACACTGCGTGCTGCGTGTAACTACTTGAAGATTTTATTAGAATTTAGTTTCAAGACATGTGACCTTTTAGTGGATCCTATCTTTTAAAGCCACAATTCAAAGCCCTGACCTGGAACAGTGGTACTGGGCTTGATACGTGATAAACAGAAACGTAAAATTTCAACATAGTGCTTGCATGGAAGGACTCTTAATAACATCATATTAGTAGTTCTTTTATTCACGGTATCATTTCTTTCCAATTATTCTTTTTCTTTTACAAATATTACTCGCCGAAAACCCTTCCTAATTAAGAGGGCTTTTCACCTCGGGGAACGGTCGTAAAGCTCACTAATTTCTTCAACAGTTTAGTATCCTTTTAAGTACTTTTTCTTTTTCTTATGGCCCCTTGCCGAAAGTACTACACCCTCCAACCGCTACAATTTAGACATCCTATTAGGCCTTAGCCCTTTACATCGTGTTCTCATTGACCCTTGAGCTTTTATTCCATTCAACGGTCAAAAATAATACTTGCAACCAACTAGCAGCAGCAATTTAATGAAACCAAAAATACCTTTTACTGACCCAGGACAGGTAAACCAAAATTGCTGTTTTACTTTTTACCCCTTACCATGCAGCAAGCCAGTCTTCCTATTCCCATTCCTCCCAGCAACTACTAATGTTGAGCATTCAGGACTTGGCAACAGCATTGAAAAGGAATATGACAGTAACAGTTTCTTGCAAGTAAGGGAATCCTACACGCCACAAAAATTCCCCATAATGATAATGGAAAAATCAACTTTAAGATATGAGAAGAATCCCCCTTGCTGGACCAGTTTAGTAGTGATCAAGTATATATCACTTCATTAAATAATGGTATTAGTTACTAATACAATCTGTTAAAACTTTTTGGTAAAAGAACCCATCAAATCCTACAAAGGAATCAAGCTGAATCTCTTCTACAACAGCTTTCTACAGGCAGGGACAAAAATAACAAATTTGGAATGTGGAGGGGTTTCTGGTCCGGAGGGTTGAGGAGGAGGGGGCTAAAAATTAACAGAAAGAAAACATATAATAACCACCTGAAACAGACTTAGATACACTTCAGGAAGGAAGAGGGCGATATACCATTAACTACACATAAAACTGCACTATGAACTAAAGGAGGCACACTGCTTTCTTGCATGAGGAGGAATCAGCTTCACCAGCATCTCCACAGGCACTCCCTTCAGCTCTGTATCAGATAACCGGTATAGTCATTATACAAGAGGTTCATGACAGAGAATCATAACATAATATATAAATAGAAATTAGCTCTTTACCACTTGGTTTGAAGTTAAACAATGGAGGAAGAAAGCGTCCATTTGGTAAGCGGGTATTCGGATCGCGCAGTTCATCAAAGAATGGATGGACAAGAGCCTCCAACTATATTGTATAAAGAAAAAAGAATAATTTAAGATCATGTTTGATTATAAATCGGGGAATGGCCAACAGCATCATCAGAAGTTTTGCACGTTAAAAATGTACCAACAAAATTATTCGAAACTAAGTACAATATGAACACATCCATGATAATTGGCTTTCCACGGATTTGATATAAGCTGTTGGCATATTTCAATAAAACTATATACTCACAGCTGTGCTTCGAAGATTTGGAGAGTACTGCAGTAGTCTTGCAACAAGATCCACAGCTTCAGGCGGCATCCGCTTGTGAAAGATCTGTTGAACAAGGAACATATATGAATAAATATTACTATCCCAACATTTTGGAGAAGCAGAGAGGAAAATATGATTAAAATACCTTGTGCCATGGATGAGCTTTGATTTGAGGGAATTTAAATTCTGTGTAATTAGGATTCATACACTTGATTTCTTCCCTTGTTGGCGTACCTAAAACCTGAAAACAAATGAATGCCATGGATGTTCAGAAATAATGAAGAAAAATGGCATCACGCAAGACCAAAATAAAAATAAATATGAAAAGTCACGTTTATTAATATATACAAGCTAGTTACACAGTAAGCTTAGCTACTGTATTCAGTGAATGATTGTGCAGATTAAGGATCACCAAGCAAAGACAAAAACAGCACTAATCAGAATGCCCAGATTTCCTGTTTAAATCACTATTATTTGGAAAATATCTTACCTTGATAATTTCCACAAGTTGGTCTACTCCACTCTCACCAGGAAAGAGAGGCTGAAAGGGGTAGAAATTCATTCTTAGTCTCTACACATATCTGAATTCTAAACTTGAAAGAATTAAGCATACTTAAATGAAGCTACCTGGCCAAGTAATAGTTCGCCAAGTACACAACCACCTGACCAGATGTCAATGGCAGTGGTGTATTCAGTTGCCCCAAATATGAGCTCGGGAGCTCTGTAGTACCTAGAACAGATGTAAGATATGTTTGGTTCACCTTTTACCTGCAAGAGGTATGCACAATCTAGTTATAATAGAACATTATCATTCAAAACAAACATTAGGAACTACGGGTTAGAGAATAAACTAACCAAAATTTTAGCACTTCCAAAGTCACATATCTTCAGCTGGTGGGTGTGAGGATTGACCTATTATGAGACAAACAACACACGAATAAATTAATCCAGCATGTATAAGACAGATTATATGAATAGAAATCAAATAAACAAGTTTCTCTAAGAATATACCAGTAAATTTTGAGGTTTTATGTCCCTGTGACATACTCCAATGCTGTTGTGAAGATAAGCAAGTGCTCTAAATATCTACAACATAAGAAAGAGTAGAGATTAATGCACACCAACAAAGTGACAAATAGGGTGGGTTTAAGATCACAATCACAGGAAGGGGCAAAAAATAATACATATAAATAATATCAACAAAATAAAACCTGATAAGAATATAGTTTGACATATATCAATGGCATCCTTTGATTCATTTTGTTGTAGTGTCTGATCACCCTATTGACAGTCTCGGGAACATACTCCAGTACCAAGTTAAGATAAAGCTCATCTTTCTCAGTCGTTGAGAAGAAGCAATGCTTCAAAGAGACGACATTAGGGTGGTCAAGAAGGCGCATTGTTTGCAATTCCCGGTTCTTGTATCTCTTGTCCTGAAGAACCTTCTTTATAGCCACAGTTTCACCAGTCTCCAAGCACTTCGCCTGAAACAAAACACAGAAAATAAGCATCACCCTATAACAAAGCTTCAAAATAACCTATTCCCCCCAATCAAAATATGGTAACCGAACGAACCTGGAAAACCACACCAAAAGACCCATGTCCAACAACACGCTCAGCCATATAGCTTATTGTCTACAATCACAAAAGCAACCATGAAATTTTAGTGCAAAATCCAATGAGCATATATCTGTGGAAATTGAAATTAACACAGAAATGAAATGAAATCAGGCACAGACCTGCTTGGGCTGACCATTTTTACCACCAATGGTAGTGACAATTATGTGTCCCGTTTCAGTGCCATTTCCATCTACCACAGCAGTTTCCATTTCCTGCGAAATTTTGACACAAATTAATTGCATATTCAACCAATACTTGTTCTAATTTGCAGGTAAAGGTAAAGATGAAAGTGTATATATCTATTTTCTTTACCCTGTCATCCCTGATCTTCATGTCATTCATCTCATCAGGTAATCTTTCAACAGCAACTGAACTTCCGTTCATATCTTTTGCTCCAGAAGCAGGTGCTACACCCGCTGATGCCATCAACAACTCAGAAAGCGGTGATCAAAATAGATATATATTTTTTAAAATTGCTTAATTATACTTTTTGCTAGTTCAACAACTTCAAAGAACAACAGGTAAAAAGATTTGAGCCCTAAAACCTGTCAAACACAAAACAACAAAAAAAAAGATCAAATCAAATGTCTACAACTAAAACCAAACCCTAAATTATACACATAAAAAAGAAAAGCATAGATTTCCTTAGTTTCTGAACTGAGAGTACCGAAAAAGCATAAACAAATCGTGTAAGTTAGCACAGGTAAACTAGCACCAAAGCAGAATTAAATAGCAGTGCAACAAAGAGCAACAACAATAATTAATGATTAATTATGCAAACTAACAGAGAGTATGATGAGAAAAAAACAAGATCCAGGAATTGAGAAAGTGTGAAGAGAAAGCAACTGACCTGCGTGATGGTGTGTAGTGGAAGATGGATCTAAGGGAGAAAGAAGGGGAAGTGGGAGGCCTGTGGAGGAAGAGACAAATGGAAGTGAAAGGAAGAAGTGATGCAGAGAATGAGAGAACAAGAGAGAAGAGGATAAGGACAAATGGGAAAATTAATAATGGAGGATGGATGGATGGTTGTATTTGTTTGGTGGAGAGAGAGAGAGTGTGTGTGTGAGAGAGAGTCAACAAATAAAACTACTATTTACAAAGCTCTCAAACAACTATGTTTCTCTTTCCTTTCTTTTCTTTCCCTTCTGCTTTTCCAATCAATCAATCATTTCACTCACTCTCTTCCTTCTTTACTCTCTTTCTTTAACCTTTTTGACCATTCAACCCTTATCAAACCTTTTATCTTTTTTTATTCTCCCAATATTTCTCACTTTCTTTCATGGAGTAACTGTGTTCACACTACTGAGCCTGACCCTTTTTGTTTTTGATAATGTAGACTTTTGAAATGTTATTTTTAAATATAAAATTATTTAATTAGAGAAATAAAAATTAGATAGTTTGATTTATAAAAAAATATAAAAATTAAATTATTTGATTTGTGAAAAATATAAAAATTAAATTATTTGATTATATTAAAAAATTAAAAAAATTGAAATATAAAAATCAGATCTTTTAATTTATATATTTTTTATAATTTTAAAAAATATTAAAAATTACAACATAAAATTACAACCTTAAAATATATCACTATTTTTATTTACAGAAAAAAAAAGAGTTGAGCTCTAACAACTTAATTATTATTCTTATTATTAGTGTATTTCTTCTTTATTTCTTTAAGTTTTTGTTGCAAATTATTTATTATATTGGAATAAAAAGAGTATTTTTTGAGATTATAGACAGTAAATATGTTAATTTTAGATGTAAATTTAGAATGTAAAAATCAAAATATCTTATTTTTAAAAATAAAAATTAGATCATTTAATTTGTAAACTAAAAAAAATCACTATAAAAAAATATACTCTCTAATTTAATATAAAAATATTTTTAAAAACTTTATTGAAAAGTAATCAGATCAACCGATTACACATCTCCATACCACAGAAAAAAATACTAACCTACTTTCACATTATTGCATTTTATAACTGACTCATTTTTATTATGATCAAACCATTATACATATCTAATTTAGTTTTAATATACTGTTTATTTAAAAAAAACTTATATCAATTTTCAATTACGTTTTATTATACTAGTAAAGTAATTTGACTTAATTATTTATATTATTTTATACATTTCAAGTACAGAAATATATATTTTTTATAAAATCTATATTGATAACAGTAAATCATGGAATATACACTAGCTATTGGGTGACTGGATACACTGAACAAGCTGCATAGTTATTAGTTATGACTTATAGTTTAGGTAGAATGTCTTAACATTTTTGAAGAATAAAATTTGGATAAAATATACAAAACTTGAAATAAACTCAATGATGAGTTCATTTATTAACTAAATTAAAATTTATATGAGCCAAACCTAATTATTATTTATTTATTTTTTCTTTTATGGTGAAGAGATGACTCTGAATATAAAGGCGTAGGTATGATATTTTGTGGCATTAATAAACTATCACCTACTTGAGTAATAACAAAAGATTCTTTTCAATGACATGTGACCTTCCATCATCAATGCATGATGAATATATAATTTATGGTTTATTTATTATTTTTGAAAAAAAAACTTTATATCATATCACTCAAATACTCGGGCAAAATCAAACTATATATTACTTAAATATGAAAATTTATGTGCAGTGCACTTCACGTGAAGTTAATAGTTGAGAGTCGTTAGATAAAAATTTAGTCGAATCAATTAAATTATTTAACCGTTTTCGATTATCAACTTCATTTGAAATTGACTACACTGAGTTTCCACCTTACTTAAATCGATTTTATAATTGTGAAAAAACATAAAGATAATGATTAAATGAATATTTTCTGAAGAATTAAAGAAATGCTAATGGTATAATTAAAATTGATGCCTTTTTTTTTTTCATTAGAAAATCAAAAGGTTCCTGCGGTTTGACCCAGATGCTGCACCTTGTTTATATCTCGATTTTCGGTGCTCCAACACAGCTAAGTTTGTCCCCGGGCTGCCCCTCAGATTGAAAGCTTTTTAAGTTTGAATACTAATCATTACTCGATGCTCCCAGTTGGTTGCACATTGTTTATGGAGCAGCATATATTTGTTTGTTTTTCTTCTTTCCTTCTTTCCTTCTTCATCCTGTGACTAATTGACCCAATTATTTGGTGGGTTTAGACAAGATAAAAACAGTTTAGTCACAAATAATGCATGTCAAATTAGTATTTTATGGTCAGATTGTAGTCATTATACATATATTTTAATAATTGTCATCACAAGAGAGGTTGCAGGGAGGAAGATGCCATTGTCCCATGCCATCTCTTCAATCAGGGGACAAAACAAATTATTTAATCCAGTAATTGCTACTATATTACTTGATCAGGTTGGATAAGCATCCCACAACATTAATTTAATACTCGATTTACCATCATCCATCAATTCCCTGACACGCAACTAAGGACAGAGCTGGCAAATTTATTCCTTGCCCCATCCTAAGCAGTGTTTTTTTTCCCTATCCATAGGTACTATGCTAGTAGTCTTATGGTGACATTACATATTTTTTGGTGATAGTACTATGCTAGTAGTCTAGTACTATGAATCTACATTCTTATTTAAAAGTTTTGGGTCAACCTATTAAGATGCTGATTAGGACCTTTTCTTGGGCCAGAAGTTAGGGCCTTTGATTGGTTTTGTGTGAGGGCTTGGATGGCTCAACCAAATCTGTAGACTTCACTTGTCCAAACTCCAAACAATTTAATATCACGCGATGAGTTTTAGGCTCATGGATTTCAATATTTCATTTTGACAAAAAGACATCATCAAACAGGTTTTTTGTTGACTACATGATAAAGTTGTTACTTGTTAGTAGTAAATGGAGGGGGACTAAAAGAGTGAAACATGTTTGAGTCTCTTAAATGTTTTATTTTTATATTTGATAATTTTTTTATTATTTGTGATTTCTATCATTAAACTCATATTCATCGAAAACTATAAATTCTAGTTTTTGCATTTACTTTTGTACGATAGAGTGAAATTTATTATCTATTTATCAATTATATCTTTTATTATTCATATATTGTGATTTTTTTATAATACTTTTTTTCTAATACTCTTTCATATATATTATTATTTTTTTTATAAAACTCTTATTTTTTTGTTTATATGAGTTTTTTTTATTATTATTGTTCTTTATGTTTGTATGGAATATTTTTTTGTTTTGTATTATGATTAATCTTATTAGAGTGCTAAAGAGTACTAAACAATATTAAAACATATTTAAAATAAAATTATAAAATAACATAAAATAATTATTTAAATTCATGTACTTTTCTATCATTTTTTTTTATCTAAAAGTGATTTTAAATAATGTAATCCAAACAATATTTAGTTTACTATAATCCATTTTGAATAAAAATTACTAAATATAAACTACATTAATACTAACTCACTTTTAATCAAAATTAATTTTGTAAAATCAATTTTATACACATTTCTATTTACAAATATTAATCCAAATACATATTTAATCTTTTAATTAATATAATTTTAAGTATATGAGTTAAATTGATAGCTAGCACGCATATGATAGTCATTTGTGACATTGTAATTCCTTTAGTGTTGGGAATAAGTATCATAATAATCTAATTTAACATGTTTAAATAATTTGTTATTATTTGTATGTATTATCTAATTAAAAGATTAATACAACAATATATTTGATAAAAAATTTATAGATTTATTATTGTTCTGAGGTAATGTTTGTGGAGACTTCTACCATGGTGAAAGAATATCAAGGTCCTTAAAGGATCAAGATCTTTATGCATTTTTTTTATTATTTTAAGGCTCATTTGATATTAAATCAATTTAGAATTAAAGTATATTTTTTTACTTATTTGCACATGTGGCACAACCACATTTCACTCCTTTGACAACTAAAATGACTATTTTATCCTCCACACAAATAAATCTCTATTATATTTAATTTATTTTCTAATTTTTTTATTTTTCGACAAATCCAATTATAAATTATTACATTACATAGGTGAATTATAATTAAAATAACCTTTCATGTATTAGTGACACACAACTTTATAATTTAAATAGTATCTTTCATATAATAATGACACATAATTTATCATAAAAGATATTTTAGTCTCTTAATATTAATTATAAAAAATTATTTTAGTATTTTAAAAGTTAAGTATAAAAATATTTTTATCTTTTAAATAATCAAACAATTTTAATTAATCTTATAAGAAAAATTTAGCCTTTTTCATGCTAATGATTAAAAGGATATTTTAGTATTATAAATACGAATTACAAGAGTTTTTTTATTTTTATTTTTAGATCATATTCAAACTTTTTAATTTTAACACAATCAATAATATGAAATAGTCCTATGATGTTTTTTTTTTTTGAATTAACCTTCTGAGATTGTTTTGTTTTCTTGAACATCAATTATAAGGGTATTTTAGTCTTTTTTTAAATTAATACTAAAAGTTTCTTTTGGTTTGAATTTAAAAAGAAAATTTTAGTCATTTAAAATAAACTAAAAAAGTATTTTAGTCTTGTTAAAATCAAATTTAAATTTTCAATCCCAAACTATTTATTTATGCGAATTATTCAATTATCTAGGATAATAAATATAATAATATCAATATCTTTTTTCTTATTAGTCTTAAAAAAATGTATGAATAATATAAGCTGATATTTTTTTGTAGTAAAACAATAATAAAAATTATTAACTAAGTTAATTGCATAATAAAAAAAATATGGATAATTTTTTAACTAATAAAAAATAAAGTTACTATTTTTTCAGGCTATAATTTTACAAAAAAAATAGGATAATAAATCAACTTTTAGTAAATTACACGTCAAATATTACTATTACATACTAAAAATATATATATTATCAATCATTTTAAAATAAATTAATTTATATTCATACTAAATAATATTTGTTTACAATTATAATTTAAATTCTTGTGTAAAAGACGGAAAATGAAATTAGTTTTATATGAAGAATGCATGTTTGGCTAATATATTTTTTTATTAATTTTGGAAGGACTAAAATTAAATTATGATCGACATATATATAACCTATTTGTCCTTAATAAGTCATTACTATATTAATTTAAAATAAAAAAATGTTGAATTTTTTTCATTTTAAATATATTAAAAACAATTAAAAACTTGATTATATTTACTTAACTAATAGTATTATATAAATAATAATTAAAGTAATTAAATATTATATTTTTAATTATTTATATTACCCATGATATATATAATTACTAAATTTTATCTACTAATCTGTTTAAATATATATGAATTACATAGTTTGTAAATAAGGATTTCAAATTGAATATTTACTTTCATTGATAATTTTGTTGAAAGATTCAAATTAATTATATATATTTTTGGTACTAATAAAATAAAGCAAATCAAATGAAATTAATACCAAATTTATTTTATTTTTATCAATATAAAAAATAAAGGAATAACTGATTATTTTGATATTTACTTATATATATATTGTTTTTAATAAATTAATTTTACTAAATACATGTTTATTTCAAAAAGTCTACATTTTTATTTTATTAAATTTATGCCTTAAAATTATTAGTATAATTAGACCATCTTTTAATTTATTGATTATAATTTTGCTAATTTAGAGGTCATTCATGTAATATAAAAAAACATTGTAAGAAATCTTCACAACCAACATATTCTTTCTAATCCTTAAAGAATCACTTTATAGACAAATTAATTGTTTGAAGGTGGTAGTAAGATATTCAGATTATTTTGAATGAAAATTCGGAGTTATTTGTCCGAAAATAGATTATCCGACATCCTTATTTGGATAGGGTATCTGTAAGGATTTCTTTATCTAAAGCTGTGTTTATTTATGAGAATATAATTAAGATAAGATACTAAAAATAATACATAAAAGATAGAGATATAAAATTTAGTATTTTTATATTTTGTTTGGTAATAAAATAGAATAAATTATAAAAATTAAATTTATTTTCATATTTTTATTCAAAAAATTGAGAAAAAATATAACAATAAAAAATATAATTATAAAAAATATAATTATAAAAATTAATAAAAATAATAAAAAAATCAGTTGTGTTTTTTGATAGTATTTTTGTGTCTTTTCTATCAAGATGGACACAAAATATACTAATTCAGTGCCTCTTAATACAATGTTTATGTTCATATTTTATCTGCTAAATACGAGTTTATGTTTTTTTGTCTCTGTTTCAGTATCAATACAACCTAAATTAACAAAAAATTTTAAATAAGTTTAAGTAAATTCGAATGAAAAAATACTTAAATTTAATAGGATATTTGAACTTGGACAATATTCTAACTAAATTTATGTTAAATTATTTTGTGATTTAATTCATAAAAGTTCAATTTAAAATAAGATAATATTTAAATTTAAAATAAGTAATAACATCATACTTTATAGATGTATAATAATAAATTCTTTTTTCTTAAAAAAATATAATGTCACTCCTTTTTAATTTTATTTTTATCTTCCAAAATTATGCTCAATCCTTATTTGTCATATCATTATTTTTTAATCTTTTTTGTCATGTCTATAAATATTATGGATAATTTAAAAAAAAATAAAAAGTTACAATTAAAAAGTAGTGATATTATGAATATGAGAGTGGGACTATCATTTTCTTCTTTTATATATACAAATATATGAGAAAAATATTACTAACTCTTTTTAAATTTATATCTAGAGAAAAAATAAAAAATTAGCTTTTTGTTAGTCAATAATAATCAATTTTTAATATTTAAATTTATAATTTAAAATTTAAAATTAAATATTTATGATTTATGACATAAAATTTAAGGTAAATAAAATAATTTATAAAAATTAGCTGATAGCTGTAAAAATTAATTATTTAATATTATTTAATAACATTTTAAATACAAAATAAATCATTATCAAATACTTTATTAATTCCGTGTTATAAACACTCATTGATCTTTCATTTAAAACCAGTGACCTTAGCTTGAACCGTCACCGTCTCCCTTTCTACTTAACTCAGCAAAATTATGCATTATATACGGTGGATGTTACAATACTTCTTTGATATTTGGAGTTTTAAAATTTTATATAATTTTAACAAAAAAATATTATTAAAATTTAAAATTTAATTTACTTTGCGTTGATTTAGGTTAATTTATTATTTTTTATATTTATTTTACCTCTTCTGCTTTAAATTAAAAAACTCTTTATATTTATTTTACCTCATAGTTCTCTTTCTTAAATCTCACTTCTAACCAAATCTATCACAGTTGTTCACCACCGTCACCAGTGTCTTGTTCAACATTACATCGCCTTCGTCATTTTTTATTTGTATTATTTTTATTATTTTAAGCAAAAAATATCTCTAACTATATTTTTTAGGTAAGATTTATTAATTTTTTCAGATATTATGTACTTATATATACACTCTAATATTATTAATTTGAAAGATTACATATATCTATCTCTTTTGTTAAGATATTTAAAAATCATGTTTAACCGCTTTAAAAAAATAATACGAGAACATTTATTTAAAATTTAAAAATTTTAAATAAATTTATTCGTATTAATTTTAAAATAATATGAATATGTTTGTTTAAATAAAAAAATTTTTAGAATAATAAGAGTATTATATCTTTTTAATTCTTTTTATTTTTTATTTTTATCATAATTTTATAATAATTTAACATCAATCTAAAAATAAAATAAATTTAAATTAAAACAAAAAATTTAATCCAAATAGAATTTAATGCTAATTCTTTTCTCTTTCTTTAAAAATTAAATGATAATTCTTTTCTTTCTTTTTGATTAAAGAGTACTAAAACTCCAAATACATTATCTTTTGTTTAACTCTTTAGGAAGAATTTTAATACTCCAAACCTACTCCAAACCTTCCAATTGGAATCAGGCGCCGTCGTATACTCATATTTAGTCATTCATCTTGATAGCATGAACCCGTGATTAACTCACACAGACACACTTCTCCGGTACACTACAGTCTACACTCAAACAGACATTTCGATCTGTTGGCCAAAAAATAAAAGTGAAAAAGAAGGCAACGAAACGACGCGCGTGATTCCCAACAACCATACGCATTTGTTATAACAGAATCATATTTGCGTCCCTCTCCTTAATAACGAACCACACGCATTCCAAACCATTTCGTAACGGTTTTCGTTCTTCTTTCCACACTCTCTCTTTATCCCTCTCACTTAGGGTAGCAGCAACCACTAACAAGTAACAACAATGGTTCTCGAGATCAGCATTGAACCCAACATGATTACCGAACACGAGACTTATGACTTCACTTTCCGCCATTATCCTTACACCGTTTATGCCGACGACCAACGCATCCTCTGCATTCACACCACCTCTTTTCAAACGTTATCTAAGTCGCTCACCGACCTTCTCAAGTTCACTCCCGAAAACACCCCGGTCATCGTAGGCCTAACCACCGAGCACCAATTTACCAGGTGCACCAAGCGCGGTGTCAGCTACGACTACATTTCCCTTTGCGTTGGCTTTCATTGCCTTCTCTACCCTCTTCCCAAACAAGCTGACTATTACAATGGGAAGCAAAATCCTAGGCCCCTCCGCGACTTCTTCGTCAACCCTAGAGTTATCACGGTCGGAATGGAGATCGAAAACGTGAAGGCAAAGCTGGAGAAGCACCACGGGATCGAACTGAAGAAGGCGTTGGACCTTAGGGCGATGGCGGTAGAAGGGATGAAAGAGGTAGGGGAGAAGGTAGATCTATGGCAGTACTATCTTGACAAGTTGGCGAAGACAGTACTGGAAAAAGCACTTTGACCTGGTGGCATTTGTACAACGTGTATACGGATGAGAAGATGATGTTCATCACCATTGATACTTATTTTTGCTACCTCATTGGTTTTGAGCTGCATGATATGATCCATGGACATGAAGCCAGTTGCAAGTCCAAGAAGGTTAACAAAAAAAAGAATTCGTGAGGCGCATTTGATTTCTGAGATTAGTAATGAAGTAATGCATGCATGGTTTGATTAGAGTAATATATGATCGAGATTCGATCCTTGCTAATGATACTAGCTTTTACTCTTTCCATTCTTATCTAGATTTAGATATGGATTTTCATCATTTTATGTGATGTAATGATTTAGTAGTGGCTTGAGTGACGTTAATCATTTTCTTTTCAGTTCTAATGATGCAATGCTTAATGAACAATTCCACTTTAATTTTTCTTCTAGATAATTAAATAATCTTCTTCGACATAACCATCAAGGATCGTCAAAATACAAAGATCAGATAAATAAAACATAGCACTTAAAAACAAAAAAAAAAAGCTAATAGAACCTCTCCATACAATATGCATGTACTGCATCTATCTTCCACCACCATGCCTGAATATAATGATGTAGCCAACATACCTTGCAACTCCCGTGGAAGAGCATTACTCCAATGATACGATTATTTAATCATATTTACTGTTATCTAATGTAACCCCTTTTCTTGCATGAAATCTGCATTCCTTCTTGGTCAAATTTCTTCTCATCATTCCCACCATGTCCACTTCTTATCTTCCCTTTCCGCGCCCTTTGTTCCCATTCTTTCATTATTTTAATATCCCTTTCACCTTTGATCACAGTACAAATTAATGTTCTGCAATGTATGCCTCATGCTCATGGTTTTATTATCCTCACAAATTTCTGCTTCCAATTGGCTTTTTCTTTCCTTTTTATCTATTCAACTATTCTCTTATTATCGATAACCATTAACCACCTTCCAAGTCTCCTTACACAACACCAACTTCCTCCAACAAAAACTGTATTGCATTTTAAAGTCCTTCTAGCAGAGCATCACCGTGGGACCCTCTTCGTAAAGTTTTTATTTTGCAAAAATAATTTATAAAAGTTAAATTTTTTAATTTTAATAAATATAAATTAATTTAAAAAATAAATATTTTTAAAAAAACTTTTATCATTTAAAATTTTTAAATATAAACACATAAATTTTTTAATTTATCAAACACAAAATAAAATATTCACCTGTTCAAAAAAATTTATCATACCAGGCCTATATCTCCCATCAAACGTTCCAGACCTGTCAAAGCTTGTTAGAAAATCCCTACTACATACTTGTTAATAATAGGTCTATACAGGAAGCAATGCCACCAAACCCACCTATATATACTTTTTCTCTGCACACTTCACCTTCTCAATATCTTTTTTCTCCACTTTATTTACCTCACACCACTTATTAACGAGAGCTTTCGCTTCTTCCCACACATTCATCTGTGGAACAATTTTTTTTTTCAAAGATTCTAATATTTCTACAATTTCATATCGCCCATATTATTGGAAAAGAGAACATAATCCACTTTTTCTTCCTTATATATCTAAGAGTTTGTATTTCCCAACATTCAGACTATATTCTACCGTCACAAGGTCCCCAAAATACTTTTTTATTAGGAGACTATTTAAACAAAAACGCCTAAAATATCTTTTTTAAAAGATATTTCCATGTTGTGTTTTAATTGATTTCTATATAATTTATTCGGTATTCTTCATCACATATTATTAAATTTCTCAAAAGATTTTCTTTCCAAAAAAATAAAAAATATTTAATTTAGACTAAAACAAAAAAATAATAAATTAACTATTAGATTTTTTTAAAAGATTATTTACATAAAAATTATATCACATTTATCAATATATATATATATAAAAGCTCAAGCCTCTTAAAATGTTTATAAATAAAAAAATAATTAATTTATATTCGTTTAGTATATAAAATAATTATTATATTATTATTATATTATAGATTAAGATTCACTAATTTAAATTTTTTATTTTTAATATAAGCATTAGAAATAAATAAAATTTTAATAACTAAATGTAGTGTAACAAAATATATATAATATTAATTAGTTCTTAAAAAATTCTAAAAAAATAATTTTTTTTATTTTAGTAAAATAACTATTTATTAAAGTAGACATTAATTATTTTCTTCTCATATACAATTTTTTTAAGACATAAAAGTAATTAATTAGGACATTGGTTAAGATAATTAAAGTCACTATTTTATTAAATTTTTAATTTAAAGAAAAATCCTAGTTAATTTTGGTATAGAAATTTTGAATTTGAAAACATTGATAAAAATTATGTTGAATTTTGATTTATTTTATTCTCATTTAAATTAATCACTACATAAGTTAAAGTTCTGTTTTGAAGTTATATTCGAGCTTTAATCTAATTTTTAAAGTTTCAATTTACTTAGTTTGATTTTTTAACTTAGGTATCCGTGACTCATATTAGGGTTTTAAGTGTTTAGTTGAAAAAAATAAGGTAAAAAAATTTCAATTGTCACATCAAATAGTCGCTAGAATGTATAATGTAGCAATCGTTAGTCCATCTCAGCATGTCGTTAATGATTTTGTGAGACAGTGATAAAAATAAGATTATGAACCAATGTGAGTCATAACTATTAAGTTGTGAGACTAAATTGAGTAAATCAAAATTTTTGAAATTAGATTGAAACATAGTTGTTAGAACCGAACCAGTTATTGAACCGGTCACGCTACTGGTTCATTGGTTTATTGGTTCAACCGATAAATCACTGGTTGAACCGATAAAATCGGTCTCACGTAAATATAAAATATAAAATAGTTAAAAACTTAAAATTAAAATTTGAAATGCATATCTTCACTAACTTCACTAACATTTTATGAAGAATCAAGTCTCAATTTCTAAAAATAACTAATATAAAAAAAGCATAAAATTTTAATACTACAATAATATCTTATTTTAACACAATAAAAAATAATTAATTCACAAAACCTATCATCTAACTATAATATTAGTAGATTTTAACACTAACATCAAAACAAATAACCTTAGTCACAATACTAGCAATAAAATAGATCAAGTAAATTAATAAATTTTTAGTGAAATTTATCTTTATATTAATAATGGTATATAATTAAAATATAATTAATTTTAAAAATAAAAAAAACAAAAATTAAATTAAATTAGATATTTATGTATACTATATAATTAATATTTGTCAAATATAGTAAGCAAAGGTTACTATATTTTAGAAGTGCAATGGCTAAGTGGCAAGTAGAGGTTGCTTTTACTCCAAGGTTCTTGGTTCAAGACCTTGTGGAGACATTTTAAAAATTTTTTCAAGCAGACTAGTTCGGTTAGACTGGTTTGCACCGGTTCTTATCGGTTCACACCGGTTTTATTTCTTAAACGGTCCAAAGAATAAACCAAACTGGACTCTAGTCCGGTTCTAGTCCGGTTCACTAGTTTTTCGGTCGAACCAGCCGATTCAGTTCGGTTTTTATAACTATGGATTGAAATACGAACATAATTTCATAGACCAATAAGTATTATCTCTTTGTTGATAATTAAGTTGTTTTAATAGTAATTAAGATCTAATAATGGTTTATAATAAAAAAAGAATTCTTTTGCAACAATGAACCTATAGTAGTAGTTAGGGGTGTCCACACTCTAATCAGATAGAAATAAATATGTTAAAAAAAGTAAACAAAAAAATTATTGACTTTTTTATAAAAATAAAAGTTTTTAATATTTTTTATTTTATGGATATATTTTATATCTATTCCAAACATAAAAAGTGCGAATATCGAATTTGATCTAACGAGTTTAATGTGTATTGGATCGAAATTTCAGCTATATCCCATCTGTAAATACCCCTAGCAATAATAACTAAAAAATTCTAATGATTATATTTTTAACTAAGAAGAAGTGCCAAAAAAAGTACTAATTAAAATTAATAATTAAAAATATAAAAACACATGTTAAATATTACTCATATAGTATAAACTAGCAATGGCAGCACTAATCTTATTCGTAACGAATATCCAACTCGATTAAGTAGGGTTCGATTAAGTAGGGTTGTCAATTCGATCCACTATGAATAAGATTAAATGCAGAATGAGTTAATCTACAGAATCAAATAAGATACAGCTGATTGAGACTAAACAAAAAAACCTTTTATTCTTATAAAAAAATTTTAATTACTAAAATAAAATTTTAATATTTTTATTTATATAAAAACTAATTATATATGTATGTAATTGTATTGTTTGTGTTAAATTTTTTATTTATATAATCATCAAATTATTGTGTATTTTTTTCTTTTTTTTTTTTATAATCCATAGATAAGGTCAGATTCCGGTGAATTAAAAGTAGATAAGATTGGAATTTGTTATAAAGCTGTCAGTAAAGTTAGAGATAGTGTTAGAGTTGGCATAGTTCCTATTTATTTCCAGCTGATCATGAGTAGGAATAATACAACTTTCTTTTTACATGAATGATATCTACAATGATGATGATGGTGAATTGATGAGGGCGACGGGACAGCTCCATGTCTCCAATACCTACATTTAGAGAGGAAAAAAAAAACTTATTATTTGTGATTATTGAATGAAGCTAATTTTCTTCTACATTTTGTCTCGCTTGAGTCAGTTGTACCAACCATCCACCAATAATGTTATATATTGTAGTAACCATCGATCCAATTGCGTGCTTGGCGCTCTATATAGTTTCACTTTACATCAAATATTTAATTCTAAATATAAAGAAATACTTTTAAGCAGTAAATAATACTGATGTTTTCTTTAAATATTTTTGGCAGGTTTAATCAATTTTAGAGTATATAATATTATAAAGAAATGAAACTCCTAGTCTAATGGTTTTAACTTTGATGGAGAGGAAAATGAATATAATTACATGCAAACGTGTCTTTCAACCTATACACTTTAAGAGACAACAAATAAATAAAAAAGTACACGAAGAAAAGTCATATAAGGCACTGGGCTAGAAAATCATAAGTATCTTAAGAATTAGAAAAAGACTACAGAAAGCATGGCTGATTAATTGCAATTTGAAAAAGAAAAGTTAACATGGATAATGGGAGAAAATAGCGACATAACAACAAAGTATACTCCTTTTCAAATAGAAGGTGATAAAGACGCTTAAAACGTCTTTTTTTAAAGATATTTTTATGTTGTGTTTTAATTAGTTTCTGTATAATTTATTTGGTGTTCCTCATCACATATTATTAAATTTTTTAAAATATTTTCTTTTCAAAAACAATAAAAAGCATTTAATTTGGACTATAACAAAAAAGGTAATAGATTAACTATTAGATTTTTTAAAAAAATTATTTACATAAAAAATATATCACATTCATCAATATATATATAATTCATCAATATATATATAACAAGCTCTTAAAATTTTTATAAATAAAAAAACATCAACAAAATCTTGTCCCACTAAGTGGGGTCGGCTACATGAATCAAACGACGCCATTGTGCTCTGTCATGTATCATGTCTACAGAGAGACCGTTTACATGTAGATCTCGTTTGACCACCTCATGGATGGTCTTCTTAGGTCTTCCTCTGCCTTTCGCCCTTTGTCCATCTTCCATCTCATCCACCCTCCTGACTGGATGTTCTATCGGTCTTCTTCTCACATGTCCAAACCACCTGAGACGCGATTCAACCATCTTTTCCACAATAGGTGCTACTCCAACTCTCTCCCTTATATCTTCATTCCTTATTTTATCCAATCGCGTATGACCACTCATCCATCTCAACATCTTCATCTCTGCCACACTCAGCTTATGTTCGTGCTCCCCTATAGTTAATCTATTATGTTTTTTTGTTTTAGTCCAAATTAAATATTTTTTTATTATTTTTGAAAAGAAAATTTTTTGAGGAATTTAATAATATGTGATAAAGAATGCCGAATAAATTATATAAAAACCAATTAAAATACAACATAAAAATATCTTTAAAAAAAAGTTTTAAACGTCTTTATCTGAGTGGCCTCTTTTTACTATCCAATGCCATCAACTATAATTTAGATACAAATTGACAACATAAAAATAAATGATTTATCGACTCTTATGTCTCTCCAAATAGATTAATGCTTCCTCTGCTTGTCTTATAATATTTCTTATTCTATTGGCTAGGATGTAATAGAGTTTGAAGTGATGCTCAACTTTTGGATTTATAAAAATAAAAAGTAATTTTCTCTTCCAGACTCTTTTTCATTGGGTTCTTCCTCGGATGCGGCATAATCCTAAGAAGACAGTATTAAAACAAGGACTGAGAACTTTATAAAATGAAAAAAAAAAAAGTGGCATGTACTATAAATTTTTTTGAACAATAGATGAGTACTAGATCTAAAATGTGTCTTATACGTATGTAAATACAAAAACTTTTTGTTTTTAATATTGGAGTCACAATGGCATTTTTTAAAAATTTAGATTGATAAGTGTTATTCCCAAATATAAAATCGTTTAATTAGATAAATAAAAATTGGGGTACAGAAATTAGACCATTCGATTTATGTTTAAAAAAATTTGAGGTACAGAAATCGAACTATCTAATTTGTATATCTTCCACAATTTTATAAAATACCAAAAATTACCATGTTTAAGTATATCACAATTTTTATTTCTATAAAAAAATAGCCTAAATACGATAATTCTGTAAAGTATTTTTTATCATATTTTTCTTTAATGTTAATATATTAATGTAATAAATATAGGAGTATAGCTAATATATACTCTTAAATAACATGTTAAAATTATTATTAATAAAAGTAATTTGCTGTGAAATAAATAAATAAATAAGGAAGAGATAATAAATATAAAATATAATTATATCTCTAATAGTAATATTTACTATAATTATTATCACAATATAATAGATATAATTAGTATATTTACTAATATTATAGTAAGTTATATAAAGAGAGAGAATAAAGATTAATAATATGAAAGAGAGAGAAAATAGTATTTACTTGTTGTTGTGTGTGTAATATTAATGGAGACTTAACCTCTTTTTATAAGCATAATAAAGGAAAATTTTCAACCTACATTAATGTAAGTTCTTTTTTGGTAATATAAAAACTGAGTCACCCAGCTATGATATTAATGAGCATCCATATTTATTGAATTTATCACAACATAATTTACATAAATTAAATTTTTATTTTAAGAGTAAATACATTAAAAATTAAAGTTAAATTTTTTTAATAGTTTATAAATAATAATTTAATTAATAATTTTAACATGTGTGAGATATATTAATTAAACCTTAAAGTATTAAACAGATAATATCAGTAGCTTTTTGTTATTTGTGCTATTACACGTAATTATGAATGGATTTTTTATTTTATGTCGCAGAAAAAGTTAAACTAATTTATTTCAAATGTTGTTAGTGGGGTTAGTTAATATCTAATCCTCGAATTGAATTATTATTGTTATATATGCTTAGTGGATTTTGGAGGGGATGGAATTTTTTTATTTTTTAATTATTTTATCAAATGTGTTTTTTATTATTTAACATTTTTTATATTTCTTTAAATTTGACTTAAAAAACGTATAATAAAAAATCACATTTTACATTAACAACTAAGAAAAAAATATAGAAGATTTATTTCTGGCTTTGGATACTGATCTTGCATACTCATTAGTAAATAAATAAAAGAGCCTAGAGTCAATAAACCGAACTTTTTTTTTTCGCTGTTTCAATTGCAATTATTCTATGGCAGCATAGTCTTCAATATTTTGTTGAAAGAAATTGATATTTGCACATATAACAAATCAGTGTTTTTTTTGTTCGCTTTTATATATCCAACCTAAAGAGAAAGTTTAGGGCCAGAATTTTTATTAAAATTTAATCAGTATTTAGTCAATAAAAAAATGAGTAATTTTTTATTATTAAATGAAATTTCACCTTACTAAAAATATTATTAATAGTTAATTAATGATTAAAATTCACAAAATTTATTGTCCTCTAACACTCCTTTAATATATATTTAGACAAGGTTTGGTTAATTTAACTCAAATAGCTAACATCTGTTTGGTTAATTTAACTCAATAGCTAGGTTAACCAACGTTAGTTAGACAAGGTTTGTGTAAGATTCCACCTCGCTCTTTTTCAAAGTGTGATTATTCACCATCTCTGGTTCTTTCTTTTCTCTCAGCTTCTCTTTCACTCTCTCTGTTTCCACTTCTCCATATCATCAAGTTCCTTCGTCATCGCTGAGCACTCTCTCACAATGTCTAAACAAAGGTAGCTATTACTACTTAATATCCTCTCTATTATCATATCTTCTGATCTATCTCCTATAAGTTTTTCATATATATATATGATTTATAGGTTGGAAGGCAAGGTGGCAATAGTGACCGGAGGAGCAAGTGGAATAGGAGCAGAAGCAGTGAGGGTATTTGTGGAAAACGGTGCGTTTGTAGTTGTAGCAGATGTTCAAGACGAGCTCGGTCACCTCCTTGCAAGTTCCATTGGCTTGTTAGAGAAGGTGAGTTACTGCCACTGCGACATTAGAGACGAGAAACAAGTTGAAGAAACCGTGGCTTTCGCGGTGGAGAAATACGGAAGCCTAGACATCATGTTCAGCAACGCTGGAATTGCAGGCTCTATCTCTAACATACTTGATTTAGATCTGAACGATTTTGACAACGCCATGGCTGTGAATCTTCGCGGAGCAGCAGCGTGCATCAAGCATGCTGCACGTGTCATGGTGGCAAGAAGGACACGTGGATCCATAATATGCACAGCAAGTGTGGCTGCTTCGGTTGGTATTGGCGCAGCTGCTGGTGTTAGTTATACCGCATCCAAACACGGCCTTATAGGACTTGTGCGTTCGGCGTGTGGTGAGCTTGGCGGTTACGGGATCAGAGTGAATTCGGTTTCACCATATGTTGTGGCCACGCCTCTTGTGTGTAGAGCGCTGGATGTGGAGGCAAGTGAAGTTGAAAGTGCTGGTGGTGTTGGTACCAGTTTGCAGGGGATTGTGTTGAAGCCAATACATGTTGCGCAAGCAGCTTTGTTTCTTGCTTCTGATGAATCTGCTTACATTAGTGGACATGATTTGACCGTTGACGGAGGTTTCTTGGCCGTTAATCGCGGTATTGAACTCTCCCTAGCTAGCGTCAAAACTAAATGATATATGATTAGATGGAGTACTGCGACACCGTGATTTTGTATTTTACTATTTTTAAATTATCATGTAATCTACCTCATTTTAATAAGGTGTTTACTTTAGTATAATAACTAATTTATTCGAAGAGTTATGCTAAGTGTACACCAAAATTATATTTAAAGTTAATTATTAATATAAAATATATACTGAAATATAAATATATATTAAAAATAAATTAAATCACATATATATTTATATATAAATATATTGGTGATTGATTTTAGTAGTTAATTTTAGTGTCTAAATAGTATTTTCAGTACCATAAGTTATATATATACTCACAATAGCATCATACCTAAAATTAAAGATATCTTTTTACAATATATAAAATTAAAATCAAATCTTAACTTATTAATTTCAATAAAAAAAATCAAAATTAAAATTTCAGAATACAAATTAGAAATTTGTTTATCTTCGCTTCTGATCTGTTGTTATTATTAGGAAGAGATCATGATTCCAATACAAATACAATTGAGAAGATCATAATTTTCTGAAAATTTTTTCATCTCTTAACACTACCTAAGATTAAAATCCTCACTTCCAGCAATATTATAACCTTGAAGGTCGCTTGCGTGCGTGTGAATATTATAATTTTGTTAGTCAAAATAAGCAGCTTAAAAGATCAACGTTAATGTAATTAGCCAAAACTTAATGAAACTTAAGATTTAGTTTCATGATCTAAATGGCAAGACTGTAATCTATAAATAAGCATTTGATGATCCTCATCCAAAATAAAATCAAAAGAAAATGACATGAAAGAACACCCTTTGCCAACAGTGTTTTCTTCTTGTTCTGACTCTGTTCTATTCTCCCTGCATCCAATGCAAAGAAGCAGTGCAACCCACAAGATAAAAAAAATCTCGAAAAAAAAAATAAATAGGTTCCTAACCTTTTGTTCTGTGGACATTTTTGTCCTTGAGCATTTGAAAATACTTTTAAATCTCCGACCTTCAAAAATCTTGGACGAATGAGTCCTTCCGCCGAATTGCCTCCGCCAGACCCATCGGAGAAGTTTGATGTGGCTCCCGTGAAGATGACGTGGCATGGCTGGTTGACACCTGAATTACTTAGTGAAAAGCTACGTTCAAAAATTGGACAATTAAGTCCCTGCACTACAAAATTACGTCGTTTTGCCTTCATCCCTTACAAAGTCCTTTACAATACCCATTACACCCATACCACTCTTTCTGAATTACATTAAACACTAAGGATATCAACAATCATCATACTCTGTTTCTCCCTCCAAAAAATCACTACCCAGGCTAGGGGTGGAAACAGGCCAGGTCAGATCAGGCTTTGCTCTTAACAGGCATGGCCTGTCATACAGCTGATTGGCCTGAGACTGGCCTACAGCCTGTTATAAGCTCTTTATAAAGTACTAGGTCTGGCCTGTTATTCAACTAAACTTTTAACATATTTAAAATATACAAAAATATTTATAATAAAATATAATAAATTTAAAATATCTCATAATTTTATTAACAATAAATAATTATTTATATATTTAATTATATTTTAACAGGCCCACGCAGGCCTGATAGGCCTATAAGACTAATTAGTGAGGCTGGACCTGAATTATTAATGTATTAAGGCTTTTAAAAGAGTCTGAGCCTGTACCTATTTTATAACAGGTCAAGCCAGGCCAGGCCAAACACAGGCCAGGCTGCAGGCCCCTGGCAGGCCGCCTGGCCTTTTTCCACCCATAACCCAGGCTGAGATGTTTGCCGTGTGCAGTGGCTATCGAAGAGGCTTCCATTGTTGTCTAAGTTGCTGTCTTCGTCATCGAAGGTAAGAAGTCTGTATTGTAGCTTAGTTATTGGACTGTGAAGTTAAATACATATGCAAGTATGAACTGTGTTGTGAAAGGACTGACTGTGCATGTTGATAGAAGTTATAAAAAAAATATTGAAATTTTTCGATTGAAATTGAATTACTGTTAGGGTAAAGAAAGCTTCTGGGGTGATTTTTCGTCTCTGTATGTTGAAGATTATTGCTTTTTAATATGTGAAAAGAGTAATTCTTGATCATTGTTTACAGCTTTTTGTTTTTCTTTTTTTAGATAGTTGATGTATTTGTAGTGCCTGTATTCCACCATGGAGGTAATTTTGTGAGAGAAGGTAATGGCTCTCTGGTTTACAAAAATGGGAAGGTGGAGAAGTTTTCAGAAATGGACCTGGACTTCGTTAATTTCGGAGACTTGATCACACTGTTCAAGGGCTTGGAGTACCAATCATACAAGACAGTTTATTTGTATGATCCAAGGAGTCCTGATATTGAGTCTAGGCTGCATATTTTGACAGGGAATGCAGGGATTAACGAAATGCGAGAGAACAAAATGAAGAATATAGAGACGGACGAATTTTACCTATACTTTGACCACCCTATTGATAAACCTGAGATTGTGGAGGATGTTGGAAAGCAAAGTAGCAATCCTGATGAGGGAGAGGTTTTGGTGGATGATCAGAGTTCGTCATCTGATGATGGGTACGAGAGTACGGAGGATGAGCCCTACAAACCTCCACCTCCCGGGTTTGAAAGTAACAGTGATGATGATGATACCAGTGCTGATGATAAGGGTAGTAAAAGACATAGAGTAATGAAGGAAAAGAAGAAAGTTGTGTCTCCAAAGAAGACAACTGTAAAGAAGACAGGTGCTAAAAGAAAGAGGAAGACGTGGAAGAAGATGGGACAAAGTAGTGGACCCACTGAGCAGCAAACCAGAAAAAATGTTGGGCCTGATCCTAATGTGCAGCCCAACAGAGGCCCATAACCCAACAGGGACCAATATGTTAGGTTCTATATGAGCCTGATCCAAGATGATGATGATGACCCGGTATATGATTATGAATCTGAGAATTTACATACACCTATTTCATCAGATGATGAATCTAGCAAGCATAAATTTCCTGAGTTTGATGATGATTATGAGCATGGAGAGGGGAGGTTTGAGTTAAGGACTAGGTTTGTCACCATAGAGAGATTTAAAGAAGTTGTAAAGGACTCATTCATTGCTGAGGGTAAGGAGCTTAGGTGGATTAAGAATGACAAAGAGAGAGTGAGGGTAGGATGCATGGATGATGAGTATCCGTGGCTGGTTCATTTATCATAAAACAAATATCTGCAATGCTACCAAGTGAAGACTTACAAAAATGACCATACATGTGCAAGGGACATGGAAAGTAATGCAGCTGATCAACATTGGATTAGCTTGAAGGTTGAGAAGAGAATGAGTACATAGCCTCATATGAGGACAAGTGAGACTATTGACTTTCTTAGAGAAGAATTCTCACTTACTGCACATCCAAAAATGGTTTACAAAGCAGTTAGAAATTATTTGTTTGAGATATTACGAAGCAATCCAGGATCTAGGGCAGAGTTGTGTGTCACTCCTGTACCTCAATCTCCCCTGTTTTTGATAGGCTTTATATATGCTTAGAAGTATGCAAACAGGGGTTCAAGAGTGGGTGTAGGCCATTGATACATCTTGATGGCTATTTTCTGAAGACTTATTATAGTGGACAACTCCTCACAGCAGTTGCCCAGGATGCCAATAACCAATTTTACATTGTTGCCTACGAAGTAGCTAGGTCTGAAACTAAGAAATCCTGTAAGTGATTTTTGACTCTTCCCCAAGAGGATTTAGAGGATGTGCAGACTCATAGTTGAAACTTTATGTCCGACCAACAAAAGGTAAACTTCATAACTACTTAGTACATTGGTACTTGTTAAATATTAATTACTATTTTAGTTATGAGGATACATAGGTTCATTTAGCTGCTGCCATAGTATTATGTAATTCTTTAATGATGAGAGTTGTTAAAGTCTAGGTTATTTCTTAGTAGCTGTATACAACTGCTGTTTTACTTAATATGAATTAGTGCTGTTTAGCTTAGTATGAATATACAACTATTGCATAAGTTAATATGAATTACTGCTGTTTTACTTACTATGAATGTACTACTGCTACATAAGTTAGTGTGAACTGCTGCTGTTTTACTTGCTATGAATGATCTATTGCTGCATAACTTAATATGAATTAGTACTGTTTTACTCATTACCCTAATGTATAACTGTTGTTTTAACTAAGTATGTTGTTGAATATTATGCTCCTTAACAAATGTGTGATGACTGTTGTGTTACTTGATATGATTGTACAACTGCTATGTAGGGATTGCTACATGCATTGAAGTCAGTTATGCCAAATGCCCATCACCAAAACTGTGTGATGCATATTTGAAAAAATTTTATCAACCAGTTTAAGAATCTTTATATTCGAGAGGTGGTTTGGGACTGTGCTAAATGCACCACCATACCAGAATATAAGGAGCAAATGAAAAAGCTCAAGCGAATTAACCAGGGTGCATGGGAGTATCTATCGAAATTTGAGCTAGCAACTTGGGTGAAGGCCTATTTCTCACATAGACCAAAAGTAGACAACCTCACAAATAACATGTGTGAGGTGTTCAACTCGAAGATAATAACCTATAGAAGCAAGCCTATTCTCACAATGTGTGAAGAAATTAGGTACTATCTTATGCGGAGGATGGTCAAGCATAAGCAGTTACTAAAAAATGTTTCTGGAAAGCTCGCATCTATTCAGCAGAAGAGGCTAGATCATCTTATAAGGCCCAGCAACAAGTGGCTTGCAGAGTGGACAGGTGACGAGGAACGTAAGAGATTTGAAGTGAGTCGTAAGAACACAAAGGTGGATGTGGATCTCATAAAGCAAACCTGCTCATGCAACAAATGGCAGCTGACTGGTTAGTTTTAATAGCATTGTTAAATCTGTTATGAATTATATGGTTTACTATTCTGCATTATCTGGTTTATTGTTAACTGGTGCATGATGTTGATCTGTTTTAGGCATGCCCTTTATCCATGCAGTGTCAGTAATCAAGAAAAGACATGATCAACCAGAAGAATATGTGCATCCATGGTTATGCATGGAGTCAATCCATAAGACATATGCACACTCTATTCAACCGGTGCTTAGTCAGAAATTTTGGACACGGAGTGAGTATTCAAGACCAGATCCTCCCATCATAAAGAGACCAATAGGCAGACCAAAGATACACAACAGACAAAAAGATATGGCTGAACCAATGATGCAATAAGGTGCCAAGCTGAAGAGATCCTTTAAGGTAACTTGCAGTAAATGTGGCTCAGAGGGACATAATTACAAGACATGTAAGGGTGTTCCATCTGACCCCAATTGAAAACTTAAGACCAAGAAGTCCAAGAAAGGTGGGACAAGTCAGTCACTAGTTGTCCTTCCATTATCACAGTCAGCACCAAAAGATGATGTTTGTATTGTATTTATTCTTAGTTTTCTGGATAATTAGTGTATGTCTCTGTTTAGTTTAATTTTTGAGGATTTATATAGTAATGAGCAACATTGGTTAACTTAATTGGACAGGATGCCCCTAACACCCAAAGTGCTCCATCTAGCCAGGCAGCATCTAGCCAGGCTCCAGATGTAAGTTTTATACATTATTGTAAAATGTTGACCATTAAATTGTTATTTATCCTAAGTCTTATGAATATTGTCTTATGTATCACAACCAGGTTTCAAGTGCTGTGGCAGCAACACCAAGTCCTGTAACACCAGCTCCCGTGGCAGACCAACTCCAGCCAGGTCGTGTAACTAGAGGTACACCATTTAGGCCTCCACTTCAAGTTCCATCCATAGCTCACCAAACAGTTTAACCAAAAACTTCAAAGATCAGGCCCAAACAGAAGATATTCAGGCCACCTGTCCTATTTTGCCCCAATTCACTTCCACCTCCAAGTTAGCCTGCACCTCCACAGCCTCAGCCACAAGGTGCTACACATGGCTCACAACCATCTCAAGTCAGGCCAAGACCGAGTACAGTAGCTTCTAAAGAGACATTGGCAGCAGCAAGCACAGCAATAACAAGACTGTTCAAATTCATTCCTAATCCACCATCCATCAATCCAAAGACATGAAGAAATATGACATCTTGACCATCCCACTATGCTTTGTAATAGCATTTAGAAAACTTGAATGTGACATCAATATTTTTTTGGGAGAATTGGTTTTTTTGGAGAGAAGCTCTTAGGATTTTATAAACTGTTGCATACTTGTTAGGTGTTTGAGGTTTACTTTTGTGATGTTAAGCTTCATAATACTACACACTTGAGCATACCAATGTTCTTTTTGAGCAGCTTTTAGAAAATGCGAATGTCGCAAAGATGTTTACATAACTTTCAATATATGATATGTGTTTATGTATACAACTTTTATGCCTACTTTCCTCAATCATTCAATGCTTCTTTAGATACTCACAACATAATTTCAACAACCTACTGATATCATAACTTTAATTGCATTTAGATAGATAATAGGATACATAAATTACCTAAACAGCATGTTTCAATACACAACAAAAACCTGGATCAACACATTTTCCTACTCTACTTTTTAAAATTCATTTCTCAGTCAATACATACATAAAAAGCATCCACAACAACACATACAACTATAACAACACAATAAGCTAATGAGTTTTTTTTTCTTCTCTAGCACCGTAACCTTCTCTTACAGAATAGCCTTCCTATAATGAAATCCCACTTCCTCTTCAACAACTTCTGCCTCTTTCTCAACCAAAGGTCTTCTATCAAACATGCAACCACTGCTTCCAATTCTATCAAGATGTTCATCGACCCAAAGAAAAAATTTGCAATGCAGTTGGTTTTCCTGTCAAAATTCCCAAAATAATGTACTATATAAAACCATTCAAATAGAACAAAATCCTCAGGTTTCTTATCTTACCTTATAGAATGGGCAACCCAAGAAGACTCTGTTTGGGTTGCTAATCGTCCTCGACATATACATAACCAGCCATGCCATGTCATCTTCATGGGAGCCACACCAGATTTCTTAGACAAGTCTGGCAGAGACAATTCGGTAGAGAGACTCATTCGTCCAAAATTTGTGAATGTCAAAAATTTAAAAATATTTTTAAATACTCAAAAACAAAAATATTCGTAGGACAAAAGATTAGAACCTATTTGTCCTTCTCTCAAAAATCTCCTTCAGATAAAAAATGATATCAACAACCCCTACCTGCTGGCTTCATGGAACCCCGATGAGGATTGTACCTTGACATTGACAATTCAATTCAATTTCTTTATTTGTTCAATCTTAGTTTCTTTGAATTTATCTAATATTTATGAATCATTGTTCATTGATATACTCATCCATGCCAATGGCCGTCATGAAAGAGCAAAGTCGCGTGTTTCTTTTTCTTTGTCTAAGATTAGTAGGTTAAGATTTGATTTTAATTTTGTTTAATGTAAAAATTTTTTTGATCACGATAATAAAAAGTGAATTATATAGTAAAGATGTAAGTTTACAGATTTTTCTATGGGTCGAAAGAAAGATTGAAAAATTAAGATTCACATCTTGACCATTAAAAAAAAAATAAAAAGTAACTATAAAAGAAATTTATATTCTCTCTATACAACTTCAATTTGTATATTTTTTCTATACAACTTTGATTTGTATAATAGAGTGTCCCTAATTAAAAAAATTATTTAATCTTATAAGAAAATTGATCATATGATTATTTATAAAAATATTTTGGTATATTTATTCATATAATATTTAAAAAAATAAATAACGATTAAGAAAATATAATCTACGTGGCAATATTTTATTTGTTTTTTTATTGTATTGATATGTATAAATTTGTCGTCGTACTGAAACAAATATCTTTTAATAAATTCAATACCTAAACAAAAATGATAACTAACTAATGTTTTTTATTTTTGTATATTTAAATCAATTTTAACTAATTATTTATTTGTTTATACTAAAAATATTAACTTCTAACATTTTTTATATGTTGTAACATATACTAATAAGAAAAAGATCATATGCACTATTTTTTATTTATTTTATATATTTTTTACTTCTGGTATTAGAAATTATTGATAAAAAAGTAAAATTTAAAAAATTATATTTTTTATACTATAAAAAATACATAATTGTGTAAATATCAATTTTTCTAATGAATGAAGCGGTATTCGTTCTAGCACAGTAGCAATGTAGCGTATAGGACTATAGGAGTGGAGCGGGAACATGATCTCATACATTTCAATTCATTCTCAAATTTGGATGGGCCTAGCCCTTAACTAAAAGTTGGGTGTTCCAAAGAGTCGATATCAATTTCAAATTTACCAAAAACGCCGGCAATTAAGAATATGCGGGTCGGGTTTGTGCAGCCCACACCATAAAATGATGCACGAATATTCATATCATAAGCATTTTAAAATTTATAATTCTCACAAATAAAAATAGATAGAGTTATTAATTTCGATTCATGGATAAATATTATAATACAGATAATTCACTTCACTATTCTTTTTTTATTTCTTCTTCAATGTCCATTTTTTTTCTCTTCAATGTCCTTTTTAATCTACTGGTAAGTGGAGGAAAAAAATTTCGTTAAGAAGGAGAAAGAACTAAGTTTTGGTTTCTATTTTTTTTTTATGAAAACCAACTTTCATCAAGTTGGATACTTTTAAGTTTTAAAATAACAACTTAACTTACTTTTTTATTTTATTATTTAATTTAATCTTTATAATTTTATTAAATTTATAATTAAAAATTTAATTATAAATTTTGTAAAATTATAATACTAATATAATAATTAAATATTTATTATTAAACCAATAAAATAAAAGTAAAACCTCATGTACAGTCGATTTTACGTGAAATTGATTACTAAAAGTTGTTGAATAAAAATTTAGTCAAATCAATCAAATCATTTAACAATTCTCAATTATTCTCGATTATCCACTGCATCACCTAAAATAAATCATACTACAGAAGGCATGATATAATTTCTTACCGTTGAATAAGGTGTAGAGAGAACCAATATTACCGATTTCATCTTATGTATGTCCTCCCATGGGGACCGGAGATAAGGATGCCAAATGTGTGATGTATAGATAGACATTTTAGAAATGATGATTAGTATCGTTTACGGAACGCGAATGCCTTGCTGTAATGCTGTGTATACATTGAAACATAAATTGGGCGGTTAGATACAGTGGCGCTCAATAATAGTACCAGCTACTATACCAACCAATTGTTACATTGCCATAATCGCAGTGTTGTACTTGTTGTTCACGCACTTGTATAATCATAGAGCATATCAATGCACGCATCATCTACTAGAAATATTTATGATTTTTTATTCTTTTTATCTTTTTTTTTAAATAATTATATAAAAAATTAAAAAGTAAATGATTATAAATATTTTAAAAACTTTTGTCAAAGTACTTTGGCACCCTATATGTATGTATTACGAGAAAATATAGAAAACTAATGAAATATCTGTATGTACAATGAAATTTAGAGATGTTTGATTCAGTAAAATATCAGATGTTTATTATTTTTTAGTATTTAGATAGTTATTCTGAATAATATAGGTATATTATATTTAAAAAATTAGTAATATTTTATCTTAGATATTCAATTTTTAATTCATATTAAACCAAATAAATAACCCATTATATACATATACGTTATATAAATACTCTATTAACTTCTTAGCGGATTTATCTATTGTTATTGCTTTTTGGTAATGATCAAATATGAAAAGAGGCTATTATTGTCACATCTAAAATAGTTATCATCACACTTCTTTTGTTTAATTTTTGTATATATTATTTGTGATATATATAATTAAAAACAAAATAGTATCATAACATCGTATAGGAATTTTATATTTAAAAGATTTAGAATTTTATTTTTGGAGAATTCCACTTAAAAGAAGTGATATCATAACAATTTAACATAACTTTTTTTATAGTTTATGATTATAGCTTTTTTATTTGCCCTGAGGACGTGAGGTCAATTTTACCAATTAAATTCATATTTGATCTAATTCATTAATTTTAAATTTATCATTATGTTAATTTTTAAAATAAAGATATATAAATAATGTTTTGATTCTTAACTTAAAATTATTAAAATAAAAAATATTAAAATGTTATAATATCCACATGTATTTTAGATATTATATTATTTATTGTTTATAAAATTAAAATTATATTAGACAGAAGACATCAATTGTTAATATTTTTTTTTATTCAACCATTATTTAGTTTTTAAGAAACATGGATATGTTCATTGAATATTATTACAATTTTTTGAGCATCTTTATTTACCTATTTAATTTATAATTGTAATAGTATTTTTAAAACAATAATGATAGTAATACTGATTTTATTTTATTTTTAGTAATAATTAGATTAAATACATCTCCCTATATTATATATTAGCTTCATTCAAACGAAATAGACAAATGAAAACAAGAAGAAGGTAGTTATAACTCGTAGAGTTGTGAAGAAAGGATAATAGAAAAAATTAAATTAAATTCATAAAGTGTGACAATAAGTATGACAATAACCTCTCTAAAAATTGTATGTAAAATCTACAAATGAGGAAATCCAATAATCCATGGTGCCGACAAGTAATCTAATATGTTCATAATAAATTCAGCCTGTAAGAGGAAAGAACACATTTTTAATTTAATAAACGTGTAATGCTTTCCTTTCTTTAATACTAATAATGAATAGTCAATAATAATATGAATCAATTCTCTTACGAAAGCTAATCACTGTTGGCATGATTTTCTCCGCATAATGGTTTGGTTGAGGTGGAAAATTATTTTCACCTTCACTTTTGAATAGTTTTTTTTTATATTTTTTCTTAGTATTATTTATAAAATATAATTAAATTATATTTTATTTTTTAAAATAAAATTTAAAATTTAAATAATTTAAATTTAAATTTAAAAAAATAAAAAAATTAATAGGACCTACCAACCTACCGATTTTTTTTTCTAATGTTAAAAAAAATTATTTTCTCTTTATATTTTAATATTATTTTTTTATTTTTTAATATATTTTATAATACAAAAATAAAATTATTTTTTTATAATATTTCTTTTCTTTTTATTTTCTTTTCATCCATCACATTTAAAAAAAATAAAAATTTATTCAATTTTTTTTCTATTTCTTTTCATTTAATCAAACATAGTTTTAGAGACAAAAGATATAATTTTTTATCATATATTTTTTAAGTGAGACAAAAAATATATAAAAAATATTAAATAATAAAAAGTTATAATTTATAAAAAAATTAAAAATAAAAAAATTGAGAGAATCTCATTCTTAATTTTAGCTTGGTTGCCGCGCCAAGTGTTCCCTATAAATTTTGTGACTCCACAATAATAATCCACACAAGCCAACTAAAGAACTAAAGTATCCCAATTGTAAGAGCCAAGGTAATAAATCAAAGAAGAAAAGAGTAGCCATATATCATTAGCAATGTCTATGCAAAGGTAACCCATGATGTTCAACACAAATTTCTTTCAAAATATCTTCTCTATAATATTTTATGCTTTATACATCTATTCTGAATCATGTAGACTGGTATTTAGTTTGACAAAGTTTGAAGGTGTTCTTTGTTTTCTGGTAGTCATCTGATATTTTCAATTAATATTGTTTGTGATTGATATTATCCCTCATGTTAAGAATCCTCGTAATGTAACTTAGTTATGTTTGAATAAGGGAAACAATTAACAAATGATAGCTTATTTTTTTATTAATAATGTTAAGAAAACAAAAAACAGTCAAAATTTATCTTTATTTAATATTCATTAATTATTGAAATAATTAATGAATAATAAACAAAATAATTTCTAGTTAATTTTAACTAAATTTTTTTGTTATCAAATATTTTTATTTTCTTATATACTTGTTCACATAACAAATGATAACTTATTTTCTAGGATTATCGTATTTTTATTAAATAAAATTAATAAAAATTTAATTACAAATGTTTATTTATCAATATAAAGATTCAATTTCAAAGTCTTAAACCGAAAGAATTTTATTAAAAATTAAAGAGTAATTAAATATTTATTGAATGCAATACAAAAAATATTCTATTAAAAAATTTAGTTATTATGTATTATATATATATATTAGTTCATGTATTTTTTAATAAAATAATTAATTATCGAAATAATTAAAATAGAATAATTCTATTTTTATATTATTATAAGAGGAATGTTAAGGGTAAGCAATTTTAGTGTTTTATAATTATTAATTAGTCATCAATAGTATTTTTAATAGTGTGAGATTACATCTAATGATGAGAAATCACTCACTTATTATAATTTAAATGTTTTATAAATACCAAATATATATCGTGACTTATTAATAGCTAACTAAAATATGTTAGTGTTCAAGTAGTTCAAGTGAGCACACAAAAAATTGCTCCTAGCTAGAAACATTTATCTTTGTACATATAATCATTCAACTTGGTATGATTTTTAGGTTGGAAGGAAAGGTGGCAATTGTGACCGGTGGAGCGAGTGGAATCGGAGCAGAAACAGTGAAGCTATTTGCCAAACACGGCGCATGCGTGGTTATAGCAGATATTCAAGATTACCTCGGTAAACAGGTTGCAACTTCCGTTGGTACAGACAAGGTGAGTTACCGCCACTGCGATGTTAGAGACGAGAAACAAGTTGAAGAAACCGTAGCTTTCACCGTAGAAAAATACGGTGGCCTAGACATCATGTTCAGCAACGCCGGAGTTGCAGGTTCTCAAAGTAACGTCCTTGATTTGGATTTGAATGATTTTGACAACACGATTGCAGTTAATCTGCGTGGATATGCAGTGTGCATCAAGCACGCTGCACGTGTCATGGTTGCAAGAAAGACACGTGGCTCCATAATATGCACCGCGAGTACGGTTGCAACGGTTTCTGTTGGAGGTTTTGATGGTAAGGGTTACGTTGCATCCAAGAGTGGTATTTTGGGGCTTGTGCGTTCAACTTGTGGTGACCTTGGAGAATTTGGGATTAGGGTTAATTCAATTTCACCCTATCTTGTAGCTACCCCACTCGCAACTAGAGTTCTGAATATGGATGCTAGTGAAGTTGAAGAGATTGCTGTTGCTGGTGCAAATTTGAAGGGGATTGTGTTGAGGCCGATCCATATTGCTCAAGCGGCTTTGTTTCTTGCTTCTGATGAATCTGCTTATATCAGTGGGCACGACATGGTCGTTGATGGAGGTTTCGGGGGCGTTAATAAAACTTTTGATTTCATCCTAAAAGAAGAAGCTGCAAAAAACTAAGCAAATTAAATGAAAGATCAGATCAGATCGCAGTGTGTGTTGATGTTTCAGTATTATTGTATTATGATTATGGTTGTGCGTTGTGTGATTGCCACAATAAAGTAATATATCGATGCAGATATATATAATATATCACCAGAAAAATAGATCATGAAATAAATTGAGATCATATTGTTCTGATCTCCCATATAGTTTCATGAATAAGTAAACATCATATGTTGTATGATTGTTTCACATTGTGTTTGTTGAATTCAGCTGTCCCATTCCTTTGATTGAGAAAGAGGTACTACGAAATGCTAAGTTTTTTTTTTTTTTTCTGAAAGCAAATAAATATTTTTACTCTACATCATTCATTTAATTCCATCTGAATTTACTAACATGAAAGGCAATTAATGGATCAGAAGATTGACTTGCAAAACAAGTGACTGTTGAAATTTTGTAATTATTGGATTTAAAATTTAGTCGATCTAAAATCGCAATCAAGTCATGATGGAAGATGGACCTTTCTTCCACTCATTCCCGTCCACCAATAAGGATGGAAATTGTGTGGTCATTATTTCAGAATTGAATTTTCAATTAATACAACCATTATTATTATTACTCTCAACAAACACGTGCGAAGCTATTCAAGTAGTACCTAAACTCTTATGTACCCAAATTCTAATCACCACTCGCTTTTATTTAATCAGAGTATTGCTGAAATAAGTAGCAGGACGCCTTCAACTTTTGCTTCTGTCAACAAGAGTTTCTGAATTGTAAGCCAGGTTTGCACATCAAAGCAGCGAAGCCATATTAATATCAATGTCTAAGCAAAGGTAATTCTTAATATATATGACTACACATTTTTATTAGAAGCAAGTTGATCAAGCCACCGCTATACTACTTTCAGCGTTTTACTGCCAATTTAATTCCTTAGTGACTAGAAAATAGTATGTTATATGAGTGAATTGTGTGAATGAGAGATGTTGGACCAATTAATAGTAGATTTAATTTTAGCTTATTAATCATACCTTGATGCAAATCTGCTTGATTTTTAGGTTGGAAGGCAAGGTTGCAATTGTGACCGGGGGAGCAAGTGGAATAGGAGCAGAAGCAGCGAGATTATTTGTGGAAAACGGTGCACTTGTAGTTATAGCAGATGTTAACGATGAATTGGGGCTTCAAGTTGCAAGTTCCATTGGCGTAGACAAGGTAAGTTACCATCACTGCGACGTTAGAGACGAGAAACAAGTTGAGAAAACCGTTGCTTTCGCCATGGATAAGTACGGAAACTTAGACATCATGTTCAGCAACGCTGGAGTTACCGGCTCTTTCGGTAACATACTTGATTTGGATTTGAATGACTTTGATAACACAGTAGCTGTGAATGTTCGTGGAGCAGCAGCGTGTATTAAGCACTCGGCACGCGTCATGGTGGAAAGAAAGACACGTGGCTCCATAATATGCACAGCTAGTATAGCTTCTGTGGTTGCACTTGGTGGCGATTCAGCAGGTCATGGTTATAACACATCCAAACATGGTCTTGTGGGTCTTGTGCGTTCGGCGTGTGGTGAGCTTGGAGCTTATGGGATTAGGGTCAATTCGATTTCACCTTATGTTATGGCCACACCTTTGGCATGTGAAGTTCTTGGTATGGAAGCAAGCGAAGTTGAAAGTGCTAGTGTTGCTGGTGCCAATTTGCAGGGGATTGTGTTGAAGCCAATTCATGTTGCACAAACGGCTTTGTTTCTTGCTTCTGATGAATCTTCTTATATTAGTGGACACAATTTGGTCGTTGACGGAGGTTTGTTAGCCGTTAATAGCCCTGTTTCAAAAAAGTAAATGAAAATATCGTAATATATATATCAACATCATTAACTAAAATTAATCATTGTGTATTCATATATTATTTAATTTATTTTTAATGTGTATTTTATATTTTAATATATATTTTATATTAAAAATTAATTTTAGTAGTTAATTTTAATTTAAATTTAATATAATTATATATAATGTGGTTAATTTATATGTTTATTGATTGTTTTGCTTCTTTACCTCCAAATCTAGCAAGCTGAGTTATATTTAATTATATTTAATATACGATTAAACTAAAACACCTTACAATAGTAGAAATAGAGATAGCAATAGGGCTTTATGGGCAGAGTTCTCCCACTTCTATTTTCATTTAGTAAAATACTTTTTGTTACTGTATTTTGGTTTTGAATTTTCATTTATTTTTTTTCGAGGTGGATACTCTTAATTTTTCTTTTTTTGAAAAAAAAAACATATTTTTAATAAACTCTAACACAATTCAATTAAATATACCAAACTAAAACAATTTAACATAAGTAACATGCACACAAAATTTTCTAACATACAAATTAATAAAATAAATAAGTTTTTAACAAGGAGAGAGGAGAGGCGAAGATGAAATTTGGCGAGGAGAGGAGAGACTATTATATTCTGTGAGCTAATATTATAATTAAAAAAATAGTTATTATGACAAAAATAAAAATTGTCAATCAAATAATGAGATTATTTCAGTTCAATTATGTAAAAAAAAATAAAAAAATCACAATATAAATTTATTCAGATATTATTTATAATAAAATAATACTATTGCAGCATAAATTAAATAAAAGAAAATATCCGACACTCTTTAGGAAGAATCTTTACATATGTTTATTCTATGTATACACACATGCAGTGCAGAAGAGCAAACAAAGTCTAGTGTGAGAATGGCGCAAGAGAGGCAATAATGGAGGGAGGAGGTTGTATGTCGCGCATTTGATATTTTTGAGTAATCGAGTAGAGGTTGAGAAGAGGAGAAGGACGACTACAGAAATAACGAATATAGTTCAATAGATGAAAATTTGGAATGTATAGAGAAAATAATATTTTGTTGGAGGTTATGAGCGTAATATTACTTAACTGATAGCAAGGTATAATTATTAACATGATTAATTTTCATATATAGAGATAAAAAAAATACACAAGTAGAAAATTACTTATTATTGACGAATTTTTAGATAAATTTATTTTTTATTATAGACGAATTTTTAGTTACCAACAAAATTATTTACCGACAAATTTTTTTTCGGTTGATAATATATCGATAGATTTTTTTCATTATCAACAGATTTTTTTTCGATAATCGTTCCATCCATTTCGCTAAAAAACATCAAATTTTCTGACAGATTTTTCATGGATAACTATTGGCAGATTTTTTGACAAATTTTTTGTTAGTAACTAGTATCAGATTTTTCGACAATTTTTTTGTCGGTAATTGGAGTCTTGAAAAGCATTCCAAACTTTGAATACAAACGAATTTTTTGTCTGTAAATCCATTAGTAAGATAAAACAAAATTTTTTTAAATTTTCTAATTGCAAAATATACATGTGTTCATACAAAATAAATATAAATTTAATGAATACAAATTTTTATCTAACTTGTATTTGAACATATATAATATTTCAAAAGATAAACAAGTTTATCGTATTATAATAAACAAACAAGTCAATATATCCAAAACATAAACAAAGTGTATTGTTACATCAACTATAATCCTCATTATATTGTTCAACAATACTAAAACTATCGGCTATAGTCGTCAGTATCATCTTCATCCTCATCATCATCATAGTCCTCATCCGAAAAGATTGAAGATGACGGCAACGATAACAACAGTAGTGAAACAACACTAAAACTACTTGACGCTCTAACTTTCTTGTAATAACTAACATAAAGCTCCTTCCATATCTTCTATTTCAACTTTTCCTTCTTGGCCTTTAAAATAATTACTCTATATAAAAAATCTTGTTACAAGTGAAACTTAGTTTGTTCAACAGTTATTTAGTAGTACCATGATTAGTTGATTGCGTATATTACGTATAAGGACCAATGGGGATTTTATCAAAGAAACGCAATTAATCACAGATATTGAGAATCTTTCATCTTTCAACAACAAAGCTAAAAGTGCATCAAACAACACATAATCAGATGGAATGGATTGATTAATATATTTGAAAAGGATAGAACTACTATTGTTCATATAATTCTTCATACCACATGCCAATCTTCCACCAGCATTTCCAGTGCTCAAGCTGAGTTCCTTCGCACCAGCAAAAGCATAAGTAAAATGCAAATTAGACTAAAGTAAAACCAATCGATCAGTTTCTTTCTGCTTCTGGATTTCGAGCATGTAACACTGTTTCTTGAAACTTGACCATAATGGCTGCATGTAATAATAGCACCATTTATATCAACAAACTAAGCTAGTCACCATAATAGGCCTAACTACTATAAGATTCTACTAAAATTATTTATTCAAGCATTAAATATTTTATTCTTAAAAACAAAATTCTACTAGAGAAGATAAATAAAAAAAGTACTTTAAAAGAAAATTATATGAACTAGGATTTGCTAGGATCAAACCTCTGCTTGGACTATAGCATCGGGCTTAATCCAACGACTCCAAAAGCTTTCATCATCTTCATCATTACAAAAATTGGCCACCTGAAAACAAGAAAATTAAACAGTTGAAATACCTAAGTAATTTACCAACCTGTGAAATGATTTTAATCCTCAATAAAATCAAAAAGAAAAACATGATCAGGAAGTGTCAAAGAGATTAATTGAAATCACTGGACAAGGTTAAGTAAAACAAGAAGCATAAAGTGTAGCATACCAGTAGGGGTGGAAATAGGCCAGGCGGCCTGCCAGGGGCCTCCAGCCTGGCCTGTGTTTGGCCTGGCCTGGCCTGGCCTGTTATAAAATAGGTACAGGCCCAGGCTCTTTTAAAAGCCTTAATACGTTAATAGGCCAGGCCCAGGCTCACTAATTAGCCTTATAGGCCTGTCAGGCCTGCCTGGGCCTGTTAAAATATAATTAAATATATAAATAATTATTTATTATTAATAAAATTATGAGATATTTTAAATTTATTATATTTTATTATAAATATTTTTGTATATTTTAAATACGTTAAAGTTTAAATTTTTTTATAAATATTAAATATATGACATATTACATATAAATATTTTTATTAAAAACTAATTTTTTAAATAATATTTTTATTTTTGTAAAAAAAAATTATCAGACCTTTTAACAGGCTTCAGGCCAGGCCAGGTTGAACAACAGGCCAGGCCTAGTACTTTATAAAGAGTCTGTAACAGGCTGCAGGCCAGGCTCAGGCCAATTAACTGTATAACAGGCCAGGCCTGTTAAGAGCAAAGCCTAGCAAAGCCTGGGCTGGCCTGGCCTGTTTCCACCCCTACATACCAGCAACATCTCATAAGGTTAAGTAATGCATACCATTGCAACCTCTAAGCCCCCACCCAAGGCCAGGCCATCAATGGCAGCAACAGAGGGTTTCCTTGAAGCTGAATGAGGAAGTTTGTGAATTCAACATATCAGAAACTGTCAAATGAATGGTGAATACGAAATTTGACAATAATTGTGTACGTTCTACATTATCAGTGATGATTTCTATTGATACGCATCCAGGTTTTGGACACTCTTTATGGAGGAGACAGAGTCAGAAAATCAGTATAAACATCATAATAGAAAGACCCATGAAAAATAAAAGAAAAAAAAACTAAAGTTAGTACATTTTGCTGCTTGAATTCCAGAGCCCATTAATCCTCCTCCAATGATTGCAACCTTCTTAACTTTCCTTAGAACCAGACCACGATCAGTGATCCCAGGTACCTATCCAAACCAAGACATGTTTAAGCAGAAGATGCTATCAGTGAAAACAACGAAAGCACTAGCACCTTGGGAATTGGATATTTCATATATAATAGCATTTATATAGAAATCAAGTATGTGCATCAGGGTAGCTAATCTTGGTTCAAAACATTATTCATCGCCATATTACCTTCTTAGGGTAATCAGAAATACAAAGCCTCAAAACTACTGATTAAGACATGTATTGTAGAACAGAAAAATAAGCATGAAGTCAACACACAATTTCAACCAACCTTGGTTGTTCCTCTTTGAGCAAAGAATATATGAACCAGGCTTTTGCATGTATCCAAACTGAAAGGTATAGTGAATTTTCGAATTCCATTCTGTAGAACTGCAATAATAACAGGAAAATTGAGAAGTTCTTTTGTGAGGTTGTGACTTCTTTTCTTTTCAATAAACATTAAAGAAAAAAATGAGCCAAGTTAAACAAGCTATTGTAGAAAAGCTAGCAATTGACAAACTTTATCCTGAGAACTTTGAAAGCAAGTTGGAGAAACCTGAGTTGGTTCATGATGTTCAATACCAGTAAAACAAATCAATTATTCAACAGAGAATATTCAAAATTTTTAATAACCATGCTTCAATTTATAATATAAAGCTAGCAAATGAATCACAATCTTTTAATAACAGGCACAGCATTGCATGCAAGAGTCATATACCTTTTTAAGATCAGCCAGAATCAGTGGGCTCCCAGTTCTGCATATGACTGACGTTCCTTTGAAATCAAACTCCATTTTTGCAATGTCAAACTCCATTTCTTCTTTGTGTCGCTCAGCCATCACTACAACAGTTCCTCCACCCAGGCTCTCATTGGCTATGGCAAGTTGATTTAGTAATGAACCCTGCACACCCAATCATATTATTGTGGTTCAGATGCATGACAAATTAAAAGATCCAAATGGAGATGCACAAAATCTTGATAAAAATAAATAAATAAATAAACAGCTGACATATGTTTGAATTCTTTCGTTTTTAATGAATAATTCATTGGCAGATAGTAATTCCGGAATCTTACCAATTTATCACTCCAGCCAAGAATTAAAGTATGATTTTGCTCAACTACCTCACGTTTTCCTTTCCTCAGTGAGTCGAACTTCTCAGAAATGGCACGCAAGTCATGACGGTTGAAATGTAATTATTGGATCCAAAATTTACTGGATCTAAAATCGCACCCAAGTCATGATGGAATATGGACCTTTCTTCCCCTCATGTCCGTCCACCAATAAGGATAGAAATTGTGTGGTCAATATTTCAGAATTGATTTTTGAATGAATACAAAATACATTATTACTCTCAACAAACACGTGCGAAGCTATTCGAACAGTAACTAAACTCTTATGTAGCCAAATTCTAATCGCCACTGGCTTTTATTTAATCAGAGTATTGATGAAATAACTAGCAGGACGCCTTCAGCTTTTGCCTCTGTCAACAAAAGTTTCTCAATTGTAAGCCAGGTTTCCACATCAAAGCAGCGAAGCCATATTAATATCAATGTCTAAGCAAAGGTAATTCTTAATTAATTCTTAATATGACTGCACATATTTTTATTAGAAGCAAGTTGATCAAGCCACCGCTATACTACTTTCAGCGTTTTACTGCCAATTTTATTCCTTAGTGACTTAGAAAATAGTATGTTATATGAGTGGATTATGTGAACAAGTGATGTTGGACCAATTAATACTATATTTAGTTTAGTTTCTTAATCATACCTTGATGCAAATCTGCTTGATTTTTAGGTTGGAAGGCAAGGTTGCAATTGTGACCGGGGGAGCAAGTGGAATAGGAGCAGAAGCAGCGACGTTATTTGTGGAAAACGGTGCACTTGTCGTTATAGCAGATGTTAACGATGAATTAGGGCTTCAAGTTGCAAGTTCCATTGGCGTAGAAAAGGTGAGTTACCATCACTGCGACGTTAGAGACGAGAAACAAGTTGAAGAAACCGTTGCTTTCGCTATCAAGAAATATGGAAGCCTAGATATCATGTTCAGTAACGCTGGAATTGCAGGCTCTTTCTATAACATACTTGATTTGGATTTGAATGACTTTGATAATACAATAGCTGTGAATGTTCGTGGAGCAGCGGCGTGTATTAAACACGCGGCACGTGTCATGGTGGAACGAAAGACACGTGGCTCCATAATTTGCACTGCTAGTACAGCTTCTGTGGTTGCACTTTGTGGCGATTCAGCTCCTTATGGTTATAACACATCCAAACATAGTCTTTTGGGTCTTGTGCGTTCGGCGTGTGGTGAGCTTGGAGCTTATGGGATTAGGGTCAATTCGATTTCACCTTCTTACGTGGCCACACCTTTGGCATGTGAAGCTCTTGGTATGGAAGCAAGCGAAGTTGAAAGTGCTGTTGTTGCCGGTGCCAATTTGCAGGGGATTGTGTTGAAGCCAATTCATGTTGCACAAACGGCTTTGTTTCTTGCTTCTGATGAATCTGCTTATATTAGTGGACACAATTTGGTCGTTGACGGAGGTTTGTTAGCCGTTAATAGCCCTGTTTCAAAAAAGTAAATGAAAATCTCGCAATATGCCAATATATATATATATATATATAGAGAGAGTGTTCGGTGAAAACAAATTTTGTGATTTGTAATAATCAATTAGTCATTATTAATATTTTTAGTGGTATAAAATTATATTTAATTGTGTAAAATTACTTATTTTTATTTTACCGTGTTGTTTAATTTATTTTTAACGTATATTTTATTATTTTATATTATAAAATATATTTTATATTAATAATTAATTTTAGCAACTAATTTTAATATATAACTAATATGATTGTCTATGCAATGCGGTTAATTTACATGTTTATTATTCGTTTTGCATCTCCACCTCCAATTCTTTGAATCTAGCAAACTAAGTTACATTTAATTATAGAAAAAGTATAGGAGTAAGCATTTTTATTAAAATTTAGTAAATACTTAATTATTAAAAGAAAAATAAATAATTTTATATTATTAGATATAATTTTATACTATTAAAAACATTAATCATAGCTAATTAATAGTTATACATAACAAATTTTACCGACCCTAACACTCCTTTTAATTATATTCAATATAAAGTCAAATTAAGATGCCGTGCAATATATACAAATAGAAATAACTCTACGAGATGGAGGCCCTACTTCTCTCGTTTTTAATGCATTTTCGTCGTAAATTTTTGTTTAATTTTTTTTGGAAAGATAGATATTTGCAAGTACTAAACATTAGCTATTATCAAAAGCAGAAGAAGTATGATGGGGAGCTCTTCTAGAATTTCTCCACAAGAAAAAGATCTAATTCAACGAAGTACTAAAAAAATCAAAATGCGAGAAGAGGTTGATCTCAATCAACTTAGCAACATGATGATCTCCTCAGACCTGCGAGGAGATATGACTGAGAAAAACATAAAGGTGTCATACAAGGAGTCTCTGCTTACGCTCATTGGACTAAGACTGGAGGAGAGTCCCAGCGTGATGGAGGAGGTGCTCAAAGACGTCTCTGATTCGGAGGACAGATGGTACAAGAAAGATGAAGGCAATAGAACGGATGAACAACCGTTTGATCCGCATTATGTTATTCCAGTATCGAAAGAAGAATTTGAGAACTGGTCAGACCTTGGAAGTCAGCACTTGTTGTGAAAGTTCTAGGCAAACGTGTGGGGCTAGCGTTCATGGAACAATGACTACAAAAAGACTGGATGAAAAAAAGTAAGATTGATGTAATTGATATGGATCGTGACTACTTTCTAATTCATTTTTCAGATGAAGAAGATTATTCTCATGCTTTGATGGAGGATCATTGGATGGTGGCGGGACACTATCTCGTAGTTCAAAAGTGGAGGCCTTTCTTTCTCACGTCGGAGCATCGAGTAAGAAAAATAGCGGCCGGGGTCCGGATCCCAAACCTCCCCATCGAACTCTATAATCAACGTTTCCTATGGAGAGTTGGATCGGCAATAGGTCAGATGATCAAAATTGATCGGACAACGTTTATACACTCGAGGGACAAGTTTGCTAGAATTTGTGTGGAGATTGATCTTGCCAAGAAACTGGTGCCAAAGATCTCGGTGATGGGGAGTGAGCTCAATATTGAGTATGAAGGTTTGCATCAAATTTACTTTACGTGCGGCAAGTACGGCCATCGAGATGATATGTGTACTGAAGCTCCGACCAAAAAAAGAATGAGGACCAACATGAAAACAATCCACATTTAGTGTCTCAATGTGATTTTGGCAACGGGCAAAATCCTCCTGATTTTGCCAACGGGCAAAATCCTCCTGTTGGTTAAAAAACTAATCCAAAGAAGGAAAGATTCCAACGCAACATATAAAAAGAAAGTGATAATGGCACCTGATTTCATTCTAATTTTGGAAGAGCATGCAAATAAGGGAAGTATTGGCCAAGGCTTGGGATCAAAATTCCACGTCTTGCAGGAAGAGTTAGAAGAAGATATGCATGTGCATGAATGCAACGAAGCCTAAGGGGAAGCCCTTAATATTGGTTATGGGCCAAGGAAAGAAAAGGCCCAACTTACCCAAATAAGAACATTTAATAACCATAAAAATCCTATCAAAGTGGGGGCCAACAAAAATGCTTTGAATCCAAAAAAGACCTCCATAAAAGCTCACGGTCTTAAAAATAGTCATAGCACTAAAGAAAAGAGTGCAGCCCCAAAGGCAAGTTCTCCCGAAAAAGCACAATGTGAAAAGCTGGATATTCCATAACCCTCTTCTCAAGTACAAGCAAAGGCCAAAGACCCTGAAAAAGAGGTGATGGGACACGTTATGTTGGAAAGCATGAGAAGACTTTAGAAGGAGCAACAAGAGGTTTTTTTATACCAAAAATATCTGGTGAGTTCTTGGAAGAACATATTGCTACTAATAATTTCCTTAATTGTCGCTGCGTAAGATCATGGATTGCAACGATCACGATAGAATCAGTGGAAGAGGAAGACCACCAGATATTAGTATCAGGGCTTCGTCTAGTAATGAAGTGTCATAAGCGACGACATCCGTTGTGAGGTCCGGTTCAGAGAAAAGAAAAAATGCCCAAGCTTGACCGTGGTTCTTGGTAATCTTCCTTCTTGTTTTGTCCTTATGAATAGTATTATTATTTGGAATTGTAGAGGAGCACCGGGGAGGGGGCGAATTTTCCTTTCCTTATTAAGGAATTGAAATGTGAATATCATGCTGGTATGATTATTCTTCTTGAGACTCAGATTAGTGGGGATCGGACCAAAGAAGTAAGAGATAAGTTGGGTTTTGATGGGTCCTTCACTGTTGAAGCTTTGAAGAGGTCTGGTGGGATTTGGATCATGTGGGACTCAGGAGTTTGGAGGGTGGATATTGTGAGGCACAGCAGACAAGTTGTTCACTTCGGAGTATCTAGCAACAACTCTGAACGGTGGTTCCTGAGTGCAGTTTAGGGTTCCCCCAAAAAATTTACAGAAGAGAGTTATGGAATGACCTGATAGATTTTGCTAGTGATATTAGTAGTCCTTGGTGCGCTATTGGGGACTTCAATGCTCTCCTTCATGATTATGAAAGAAGGGAAAGCATGGCTAGAACCAACCCAGGAGCTGCTCAGACTTCCAAGCTTGTGAGTCTGATTGTGGTTTGGTGGATTTGGGCTTTATGTGTTAGCCGTTTACTTGGAGAAGAGGTAACTTGGTGGAAAGGTTGGATAAGGCCCTTAGCAACATGGATTGGCATATCAGGTTCCCTGAGGCTTGTGTTTGACACCTCCCAATGCTGAAGTCTGACCACTCGCCTATTTGCCTCTATTTATCTTCTAATTCACCTATTAATAGAGGGTGTCGCCCGTTCAGATTTGTTGCGGCATGGTTAACTCACTCGAACTTTGATAGTATGGTGAATAGATGCTGGAAGGTAGATAATTCTTGGACAGCAAATATGCAAAACTTCAAAAAATCCCTTCAAGATTGAAATACTTTGGTGTTTGGTGATATTTTTCAGAGAAAAAAAATATCCTAAGAAGGCTGAATGGCATCTCTAATAGATTAACCTAAGAGATCAATAGGTTTTTGGAAGATTTACAATTTCAGTTATGCCAAGATTATGAGGAGGTTCTTGCTCAAGATGAGTTATTGTGGTTCCAGAAATCGAGAAGCAAGTGGTTAGAGTTCGGCGACCGGAATACTAAATTTTTTCATGGCTCTACCATGGTAAGGAGAAGAAGAAATAAAATCCCCACTATTCATAATGATGATGGCGAGTGGTTAACAGAAAGCAATGATCTGAAAAATTAGGTTGTATCCTTTTACGCGAACCTTTACTATGATTATTCTGATAATGTTCCTTTTATTATTTCTAACACCTTTCCTGAGCTAAGTGCTGCTGACTTTGAGAGGATAGGTCGGATGGTATCTCCCTTGGAGATTAAAGAGACTGTGTTTGCTATGGGCAGCCTTAAAGCTCCGGGAAAGGATGGTATCCAAGCTGTCTTTTACCAGCAACATTGGAAAAAGGTTGGTGCTGATCTTTGTAATCTTGTTCAGAATATTTTCAAGAACCCAACTTTGGTCAGCGATATTAATGAGACGCTCCTAGTCCTTATTCCTAAAATTGAACCGGTCTCCAGCCTCAAACACATGAGACCTATCGGTTTGTGTAATGTCTCGTATAAGGTGGTTACAAAAATTTTAGCAAAACAGTTGCAAACTTTGATGGCTAAGTTGGTCAGGCCAACTCAGACTAGCTTTGTTCCGGGAAGGTATTCATCGGATAATATTATTATAACCCAGGAGGTTATTTATTTGATGATGAGCAAGAAAGGTGGAAAAGGTTGGATGGCTATTTAAATCGACCTCGAAAAAGCCTATGACAGATTAAAATGGTCTTTTATAAAGGACTCATTGATTGACATCGGCTTTCCCTCCCGTATAACTAATCTCATTTATGATTGTGTATCTTCTACTAGAATGAGAGTTTTCTGGAATGGTGATGAATTAGAAGATTCACTCCGTCTAGGGACATCAGACAAGGAGACCCTATTTCTCCCTACTTATTTGTTCTGTGTATTGAACTCTTATCGCAACTTATTGATGCAGCTGTGGAGTATGGATTTTGGAAACCAATTCATTTGAAAAGAGATGTTCCAGAGATTTCTCACCTTGGCTTCGCATATGACTTAATTTTGTTTGTAGAAGCAAACTTGGAACAAGCTGAGGTCATTAATAATTGTCTTAATGCCTTTTGTGATAGTTCCGGGCAGAAGGTTAGTCAGATAAGACGAGAGTCTTCTTCTCCCGAAATGTAGGGAATAATGTTAGAACAAGCATCTCAGAAGCCTTGAATTTCTCTAGAACGGATGATTTAGGAAAATATTTGGGTGTTCCCCTTCATCACTCCAGAGTTTCGAAAAGCACTTTTAATAATATTATTGACAAGATGAATGCTAATCTAAACTCTTGGATAGCCTCCTCGCTGTCTTTGGCGGGAAGAAATACCCTGGTGAAATCTGTCATTTCTTCTATTCCATCTTATACTATGCAAACTGCTTTTTTACCTAAAGCTACTTGTAATGCTATTGATAAAAATGCAGAAACTTTCTTTGGGGAGACACCAATCAAACCGGCAAAATTCATTTGGTGAGTTGGAAAAAAGTTTGTGAGCCAAAAAAGTCGAGTGGCCTGAAAATTTGCCATGCTAGTACACTCAACCATGCTTTTATGGCAAAAGTTGGGTGGGGGGGTCTTATTGAAAATAAACATGCCTTGTGGGCTAGAGTTCTTTGGTCGAAGTATGGAAGCAAAAATGACATAATTTCAAAGGTGGAACGAAAACAAAGTAGCTCTAATTTGTGGAAAGGAATTTGTGCCAACTGGGATATTGTGGAGTCTAACCATATTTGGCACATCAGGGATGGTTCTACAATAGATTTTTGGAAGCATAACTGGGTCCCTCTGTTAGGGAGGCTTGAACATCACACAACTCAGGTAAGTAATGAGTTTGACTATTCTGTGAAATTGACTGATTTTCTTATCGTTTCAGGATCCTGGGACATTGTGAGGCTCAAGGAGATCCTGTCGGAGGATGTGGTCAAAAGAATCATGGCGCTGTCCCCCCTTCCCCTTGGAAGCCTACTGATCATATTGCATGGGCACCCTCACCAGATGGAGCGTTTAGCCTCAAGTCTGCTTATCAAGCCATTTAAGACACTCCTAGCAACCCCAATCGGCTCTTTAATTTGGTTTGGAGCTGGAAGGGTCCCGAATGAACTCACTCCTTTCTCTGGCTCGCTGCACGCCAAGCCATTCTAACTAATGCATAACGAAAAAGGCGCCACCTAACTCAAGACTCATCTTGCCCTCGCTGCACTCAGCATGAAGAATCAGTGGAGCATGTCTTACGTGACTGTTATTTTGCCAGGAGCATATGGAATGCCTTCATCCCTGCTGCCCAAGCACATTCCTTTTTCAACATGGACGTCGTTCATTGATTGGAGGACAACTTGGGGCGCCCAAGTCACTGGCCTTGTCTCTTTGGTGTTGTTATTGCCTTTCTTTGGTTCTGTCGTAATAAATTTGTCTTTGAGGATAAGTTACCCCATTTTCCATGGTTGTGCACCAAATTAAAGCCCGAACTGACGAGATCCTAAATATTGATAAATTCCAAAGAAGGAGTATTGTCAATGTTGAACCTCAATGTCTCATTCGATGGCTTCCGCCACCGAAAAAAGTGTTAAAACTCAATGTGGATGGATCTTTTTTAGGCCATCTAAATAGTGCTGCTTGTGGTGGTTTATTTAGGGATCACTTAGGAAGGTTTATCATGGGTTTCTCTTACAATCTTGGAAACTGCTCGATAATGCACGCTGAATTGTGGGGCATTGCCCGTGGTTTACAAATTGCTAAGGCTCAAAAGTATACAACTCTTATTGTGGAATCGGACTCTGCCTCTGTCCTCCATCTTTTGAAAAATGGGTACCCTGCTAACCACCCTTGTGCTCCCTTTATAGAAGACATTAGTATTCAGGCTGGTAGAATTGCAAATATTTCTTGGTCTCACTTTCTTCGAGAAGCAAATTCGGTTGCAGATGTGTTAGCAACGAAAGGACAAGATCTACCTTTCGAATTGCATATTTTTTATACTACTTCTCCGGATATTACATTAGCTTTAAATTTTGATTGTATGAGATCTCTTCAACTAAGAGGATCCTGAGTATTTTCTTTTTTTGTTTTGTTTGTGGCTCTTTTTGCTTCTTTTGGGGTCGTTGACCCCTGATCATAAAAAAAAAGATATTCGCAAGTATCCATAGATATTAAAGATTGATTTTTTTTGAAAAAAACAACATAATTATAATAAAATTATCATAATTCAACTAAATATGTTAAATTAAAACACAATCTAAATATAAATTTAACATAATTAACATGCATATAAAATTTTCAATATGCAAATTAATAAAATAACATAAAATAAATAAATTTTCAACAAGGAGAGATAAGAGGCGAAGACGAAGCTTGGTGAAAAAGAGAGAGAGACTATTATGCTGTGCAAGCTAATATTATAATAGAAGAAAATAATTATTATGACAAAAATTAAAAGCATATCAATTCAATATTTAATTTAATATAAATATCTTACTTTTTTTTTCGTTGAATATTATTATTTATTAAACTTAAGTATTATATAGAAAGAAAAAGCCCAATCCAATATAATCACATTTTTCAGATTTGGAAAAGGGTAGGTGAAGGAGGAGGGGCTCGGAAGGTGGGCAGAAATTTAAATATAATTAGGAGTAAATTATTATTTCTACTCATAAAAATTTTAAATCTTGATAAATTTATTTTTAAAAAAATTATCATTTTATCTAAAAAATATGTTTTCGTATAATAAAATTATCTAAACACTAAAAATTACTTAAAAATTTAAGGGCGGTGGAAGAGTTAGAAAGATAGAGAGTTGATGCTTGATGTGGAGACTCACATTTGAGAGAGAGATTGTTAATGTTGCAAGTGTGAAAAGTGTATGAAATTAGTCTCACATCAAAGAAAACAAAGAATAGTGAGGAGTTTATAAAATAAAAGACTTATCAATTTACCACTTTAAGATTTTGAATTGGATGTGATGTTTTCTCATTTTATGTTATCTCACTTGATTCTTCATGAATTTTCTTTGGTTTAAAATACACGTTAGATTATAAATACACCTTTTTTTTTTGGCTTTTTAGGTGATTTTAATGGTAGTTTACTCTATAATTAGGAAAATAAAATGGTTAGAGAATACCAACTCTATATACACCAAAGTAACTTACTATCTTAAGGTTTTGAGTTGGATGTGATATTTTCTCATCTTATGTTATCTCACTTGGTTCTTCCCCGAATTCTCTCTGGTAGGGATGTACATGGCCCGACCCGACCTGAAGATCCGGCCCGGTCCTGAACACTTTAGGGGCTAATTTAGTGTGATTTTATCGGGTCTAGGGTCGAGCAAAGGTCTCAAAGATAGACCCGGTCATTATTTCGGGTCGGGTCCAGGTCATAGCTCGGGTCACCCGAACTCGGCCCGATGGCCCGGTCATCATACACAATTAATATTTTATGTTGGATGATGGCTATTCTTACGTAGAATTTAAATATTGTAAACCTTAATATCTTGTGTTATTAATCATTTATAAGATTATAAATTAATGTTTTATGTTTAAAATGCATAAGACTTTACACTAATGCATAATATTGTGTTATTTGTATTGATTTAAATATTTAGTGTTAGACAATATTAGTATTGATTATGGTTATGCTTTAATTTTGGAGAATGGTTGGTTCTTGTTATATTTTTTTAAGTGAATTTTACTATGTGAATTGTGAAATAAATGTTGGAGATTAGGTGATTTTTACATACTAAAGAGTCGGTTTTTATCCGATTTTTACCCGGTTTTCACCTGGCCCAAATGTGCGTAGGTTTCGTCGGGTCTAGGATCGGGTTAGGGTCCAAACATTAGGCCTGGTCTATATTTCGGACCGGGTCTGGGTTAAGCCAAATTCGGTGTGGCCCGGCCCATGTACACCCCTACTCTATGGTTTAAAATACATGTTAGAATATAAATACACATTGAAAATAAATTAAATTGATTTTAGTGCACAAAAAATATTTTTGTTCGCTTTTTTAAATAATTTTTTAATGTTTGAATAATTTTATCATATGGAATCATCTTTTATGGAGAGAAAATGGTTGTTTTTTTTTGTATGAATAAATTTGTCAATGTTTAAAACTTTCCTGATAGAAATTATAGTTCACTCTATAATTAGGAAAAAAAAATGATTAGAGAATACCAACTCTATATACAACAAAGTAGCTAACTTTTTTTAAATAAAAATTAATTTTAAAACTTTAAAAACTAGTTTTACGTTAAAAAATACGTGCTCTCCCATTCCCATTCACTTCTATTCTCCTTTCTCTCCGCGTCTATTTATCTTTTTCTCATTCTTTCTCTTTGCACCAGTCGCTCACCATCTCTTCTTCTTTTTCTTCTTTAAATTTTGAATGATTTTTAATAGCTTTAGATATTTTTTTTAGTTTTTAAATATTTTTTTCTTGTGTTTTAAAAAATACCATTTAAAATTTAACAGAAAATATCTAAAATCATAAAAAAAATATTTGAGACTTCTAAAATTTAAAGATTTAAAATCCAAAAATATTGCTTGTTTTTATTTACTTTTAAATTTATATTCTTAAAAGAAACATATAAAACCTCTAAAATTTAAATATTTGAAACCTAAGTATAAAAAATATCTGAAGTGATGTATTTATTTTTAATAGTTTGTTTTATTTTATTTTAATTATATATTCTTAAAAAAATCTAAAATTAAATATATATATAATAAATCTTAATATTAAATTTTAAATAACCA
>NC_029777.3:6758839-6789767 GCF_000817695.3 Arachis duranensis | reverse complement strand
TAAAAAATATAAATAATAAATAATAGAAAAAAAGAACTTATATAAAGAAAAATAATAAAAATTTTATAAATAATACAGTATGTATAAAGAATAAAGTTGGTAAAAAAAATAAATGTTAAATATGTCAATTAGCACAACACAAAAGCTATAAATTTTTGCTTTTTATAAACGTAGTTTTGTGATCAAAATTACTTCTGCGTTTATAGAGTGTTTACAGAGAGAAAAAATAGCCAAACAAAATATTAAAGCTTTTAAGAAATGGTAAGGTTGCGTTTGTTTTTGAGAATAGGACAAGAGAAGACACTGATATTAAAAAACACAAAATTTTGTATTCTTATATTCTGTTTAGTGATAAACTAGAATAAATTATAAAAATCTAATTTATTTTCATTTTTTTTCATTCAAAAAAATTGAGATGAAAAATATAATAATAAAAAATATAATTATAAAAAATTAACAAGAATAATGAAAGAAAAAATGAAAAATAAGTTGTGTCTTTTGTTAGTGTCTTTGTATGCTTTGATGGACACAAAATACACTCTCAATACATTGTCTCTGTCAAACACGATTTTATATTTCTGTATTCTTGTCCCAATATCGGAAGCAAATACAACCTTATAAACACACATAAGTATTTAAGACCTTAATAAAAAATAATTTTTTTATTAATTTTTAAATTAAAACAAAATTCTATAAAATATTTAAACATAAAACTATTTTTATTTAAAAAAAATAAAAAAATCTTATCCTATTCTATCCTGTGTTTTCCATCCTATTTTCATCTTCCCTTCTTCTTGTTCCTAATCTAACTTCAAGGGGGAGATGATAGAGTTTCAAGGCAGATAATGTCACTGTACCTGATGGCTCCAACCTTCAGGGGAGTCGTCGCGGTGGAAGGGACAACAGTGGTGGTGGTAGGGGTTATGAAGGTGGATGGGTGGCGACGGCGGCTATGGTGGTGGAGGAGTCTAAGGCAACATGGGTCCCAGTGGTCGCGGTAAAGTTCGTCGCGGTGGTGGATAAGGTGGAGGATTTGATGACGGTCGTGCATGCTACAGCCGTGGTGGAATGGGTCAAGGACTGCAACCAGGGAGGAGGCAGATGCAGAGGCAGGTTCGGCGGCGTTTGTGCCAGCGGAAGCTGCTACAACTATAGGGGTATTTCTTTTTTCTTTTTCCAATGACAGATTCGTAATGGTTTGCGATGATGAGTTGTGTGTGTTCCTTACTATTTGATCTGATGTAAATGCCTGTACAATTGTTGTTGTTGTTGTTGTTGTTGTGCAGAGGCGTCTTTCTTCGTTGATGCAGAAAATCCAGAACAGGATTCTGATTGTCCCTTGCCAAAAGGTTTTAACCTGTTTTCTTCTTCTCTTCAATTTTGCATCCAATAAGAGCAAGTGAGATGTCTAAGTAATGCAGCATGAATTGTTTGTTTTTCCTTTGGTTTTTGATGTCCTGGCTTCTGTAATTTCAGAATAATTTAGGAACTAAGGTAAGAGAAATCTTTCTGCAGCTACTGTGGAGGTTTGTATCCACTCTATTGTGTTTCTATTAATTTTTTTTTTTAAATTCCTCAAACTATATTCATCACTCTTCAAGGTAGTAAGTTTCAATTCTCGATTTTTGGGTCTTTCCTCTTCTAAAATTGGGTCTTTTTTTTTTTTCCACAACCCATTTCAGCTTTGTTGCTTTCAAATGAAACTTTGTAAATTTCATGTTTAACTCTGCTACATGATTCTGTTCTTCTTTCTGTGCTTGATATTGTGTGCATCTTGGTTAAATCTTATCCCGGAAGTGATGCTCAGGTAAGATGATTGAATATATCTTCAATGATGAGTGGTAATTACATTGACTATATTGTCTCTCTTTTATTCTTATAGTCTTTATGGTAATGTAAGAGTTATGATGGATGATATTTTATTTTGGGTTTCATTAGGTTATGATGGGAAATTTTAAACTTTTTATTTTCCAGGCCAAGTCTGTGGAATATGTGGATGTCATCTGTTTTATGGATAAATATTTTTGTCAATATTTATTTTGTTTATAATTTTGACTACCACCAAGACAAATCCTTAGTTATCAAAATATTTTCATTAGTGAGCATCATGCTTATGATTTCTCTTTAATATCCTGTTTCTACCCCTTGATTATCTGTAATTTTCATTGCCTTGCGATTTGCTTGAATAGCAATAGAGAATTGTACTCGGAAAATGGAAAAATAGGATTAATTACTAGTAATTCACCTTTATCTTTTAATAATGATATAAGTATTTTTTGTTCTTATTTGATTAATTGCATTTTCTCTACTTTCTTTGGGAAAATTATTGCACTATGAGTAGATCTCAACTCTTTGAGGCAGTGAAAAACTATGATTTTCGGTGTTGATGTTACAAATCGTGATGATAATGTATTGTAGAAGTTGTGTTTTTGGAGTTGTTTATGATCTTTGTGAAAAAAACTAATTTTCTCATGCTTCTTAGTTTTATAAATAATGGTTGAAGATAATATATATTTTATTTATAATTGTCCCTCTAAAATTAATTATAAATTTATAATACACTTTCAAATTATATAAGATTTTGAATGTTATATACAATGACAAAATAAAATACTTTAGGTAACAACAACAAAAAATATGGTAAATTATAATATTAGTTAAAATTTTTAAACAGTTTTATTATTTTAAGTGTTTTACATTTTTATTATTGTATTTTATTTTCTAATTTTAAGTTACTAACTAATTCTACTTTAACTCATACAGTACAAACGTTTATGTGTATAATTAATAATTTTTTTCTATTTTATTCTTTTATTTATGTAATTTATGAATGCATTTCAGCTTTGTTAACGTACTTATCTTTATATCACAATTGATATATGATACGTTCAAGAAAAAAATTTGAAAATTTTAAATCTTCATCTTAATTTTTAAATAAGAAAGTATTAAATCTTTTTAATAATTTTAAAAATAATATATTTAATTTTTTTTTAAAATATTAAGAGAATAACTAATATTTTAGATAATTACTCATTGTGTTCTATAATGCACAATTTCAATCAAACTTTGTTATTAATCGTTAAAATAAATCATAGTTGGTAATTTTATATATTTATTATCATTTATACCTATAAAAAGATGTCATTATGTTGACCTAGAATGTTATTATTTACATGGGTAATTAATTTATATGGAACTCCAACCCAAAAACAAGAAATTTTAACATGTAGAATTCGATTTTTATTTCTTCAATTCCATTCACATAAATTAGCATGTTTATGACGGTAACTATTCCATGATTCTATATTAAATCCTGAATCTTATAAATAAATTGATCGACTGTATATTTATATTATTTTTTGTCAGATTTTAATCTATATGTGTTATTTAAGCTAAGTGAATATTAATTTTATTCCTTACCTTTTTTATTCATATATACCTAATATTTTTTTATCATAGAAGGTTACTCAATTAACGCCCAAACCTCATCGCTCCATCGTTAAGTCCTTATTACTCATTTCAATTCAAATATTAATTCATCATTTTTTCTTCTTCTTCCACCTGTTTTATTTCAATGGCTTCTTCTTCTACCTGTCTCTCTTCGAAGCCATTCCTCGGCGGTTCCATCTCTTCCAATTCCAACCTCCGATCCCAATCCTCCGCTTACGTTCAAGTCTCCCTCCGCCCTCGCATTCCCAAAAACTTCCGTCAGTTCACTCTCTCCTTCCACCTCTTTTTTCTCTTCATTGCATCATAATATATAAATTTCTCCCTGCAATCTGCTCCCTGTTTATTCTTTCAAATACGTGTTCTCTGTTGTGTTTATTTATTTGCTTTCATGAATGCAATTTTCCCAGCTTAATGATTTTGAATACTGAATCCGTTGCTGTATTTTAACATTTTAAGTTCGATATAGCATGTAATTCATTGTAATAGGTGATTTCGTTGTTTAGTTCATGTAAGAACTCCTCAGAGGGGGGGCATACACACATGTTTCATCTTATGTGAAATTGATTCTTAATTTGATTTATTTATTTTTCCCCTGAAACTTTCTACCTATTAGGATTTTAAATTTTAAGCTTCCTAGATGATGTGTACTTAGTTCAAATGCTTCTAACTTGGTTTTGACTTTAACTTCCGACAACATTAGGTCTGAGTGTTTCTTAAATGATAATGAAATTAAAGGAAATGGTTGGTTGGTTTGTAATCTAATGTCAGTTATGCATTTAAGAGTTCATAGTTAATGATATTGAGATGGACACTGGTTTGAGTTTCTGAAGTCATTGGTGAATTACAGAGATACGGGCGGCTGGGAATACCTATGGAAATCACTTCCGTGTGACAACATATGGAGAGTCTCATGGGAGAGGTGTTGGTTGTGTCATTGATGGGTGTCCTCCTCGCATCCCTCTCTCCGAGTCTGACGTGCAAGTTGATCTTGACAGAAGGTACTGCATAGTGTAACAGATGAATATATTTTAAGATAGCTTTTCATTGTTGTAACTATGAATGATAGGAAATGGTTGTTTCTTATGCATTACAAAATGTCTCTAAAGAGTAACATTGTGCAGTTCTTGTGTATAGGAGGCCAGGCCAAAGCAAAATTACAACTCCTAGAAAGGAGACTGATACGTGTAAAATATTTTCAGGAGTCTTCGAAGGTTAATAGTTCTTCTATATATTTGTTGGGAAGCTGTATGGTTATTGCCGAAAAAAATGAAACACTGAAGTATAATTTGTTAATTGCAGGACTTACTACTGGAACTCCAATCCATGTATTTGTACCTAGTACTGATCAAAGAGGACGTGTGAGTATCTAATGCTATAGCTTATACCTCTGTTTTTTCTTTTTCTTTTCTTTGCACGTGTGTGTGTGTGTTTTTTTTTGTGGTGGGGGGAGGGGGTGTTAATCAAAGATGATAAACTATATAATCTTCAGAACTTGCACTTAAAACCAGCCATATATGTTTGGGGACTTACTTTGAATTGGTCGTGCTAAGACTGACGTTAGATGGGTGTTTTCTTGGATGACACATTTGTGCTGGAGAGGCCTCTCCGCGCTCCTATTCCCTTCCTACTAATTGTTAATCTCCCTAACTTTTTTACTAACTCTTGACTACTAACTCCTAACTGATTCAACGTCCAATAGCCTCGATTCCTGTCATAATCTTTTGGTAAATCTATCATCCTTATTTGGCAATTGATTAGATGAAGTAATAACTTGTAGTTTGGAGTCTTGATAATAATAATTGATTATGATTTATGACTGACTCACAAGTTCATATTTGGTATTCTTTAGATGATTCTGTAATGCTTATAGCTTCGTTCATTACATTTTCTGGGTTTCAGGACTATAGTGAGTTGTCATCAGGTTATAGGCCTTCCCATGCTGATGCAACCTACGACATGAAGTATGGTATCAGATCAGTTCAGGTATCAATTTTTATGATTTCATGAGTTTGGCATTTTCTTTTAATCAGACAGGCATTAAACTTATGCATCAGGGCTCTTATTTTTAAGGGGGGTGGTAGATCTTCTGCAAGAGAAACCATTGGAAGGGTTGCTTCTGGTGCTGTTGCTAAAAAAATCCTTAAGGATTTTGCAGGAACTGAGGTGTGTACTTGTCTTGTGGTCTAGGCTAGAGTTTTCTGCCTGTTTTACACAATGGAGTTTTTGTCCCTTTTTTAGCGGTCCACTGCTTATTCTTTGAAGACACTGTAAAATTGTATCAATAGATATTAATACGGGATAAAAATATTTCGAATCTAATTCTCCCCCTTTTTCCATTGTATGTTATGTTTTCTGTTATTCTTCTATCAGTTCCCACCTCTGAAAATACATGCAGAGGAGTACATATTTTCTTCTTCTTGATAGGCAAAAAGTTTTAAAACGAGAAAACAGGAAAGTACAACAAGGGAGAGGATAAGACATCCTCTAAAACAAGAAAAGAAACAAGGAACTTTACACAGTAAAGACATAAGCGAAGTTGTCCAGCATCAATTATTTATATATGTCTATTCATATTTGGTGTATATTTATGTGCATGTATCATGTTTTTATATGCCAATTCCTTTAGGATATCCTTTGCTAAAGGTCTCTTACTTTTCAGATTCTTGCATATGTGTCTCAAGTTCACAAGGTTGTTCTGCCAGAGGACTTAATTGATAATGAGACTGTGACACTTGATCAGGTATTAAAGTGAATATCACATTTATATATGTTTATTGGTGCCTTTTGTAAATTTGTCTGAAGTATTAAGTCAAACAAAAATGTTTGAAGGAGATTTAATGTATCCTATACATGGAGAATTGAAGATGACTATTTGTTTTAACTTTAATATTTTTAAATGGTACTAACTTATCAGGCTGACATCTTCTCAACCCTCATCTAATGGATTGTCTTTGCATATCATGTCTATACTTTTCTTTCCAATTTTGTGTTAGGAAAATAAAAATGGCATTCGTAGATAAAAAGGCCAATGCCATAATGTTTTACTAACTGCAGTAAGCCAAATTGGTGGATATTCTCTCTAACTTGCTTTCATAATTGGTTATTACTCTCTTATATTATTGCAATTCTGAAGCTGAAATCTTGCTTTGGCATATATTCTTTGGAAACTTTCCAGATCGAGAGCAACATTGTTCGATGTCCTGACCCTGAATATGCAGAGAAGATGATAGCTGCTATTGATGCTGTCCGAGTTAGAGGTGATTCTGTTGGTGTTGTGACATGCATAGTGAGGAACTGTCCACGTGTAAGTTTTCTACCTTTGTCTGTCAGCATAAAATTACTGAGCAAGTTAGCAGTTACAATTTAGGGTACAAGTAAACTTGTAAAATTCATAAAATATATAATAACACAAGGGTTTTATGGGTGAGTGTAAGGTACTTGGTAGTTGATACCCATGGATAATAATAGTACTAGTAATAACAAACACCGAAGAGAATTTCTGGATTTAACATTGAATTGCTAGAATACAAGGGGCATGGCGTTTCAAGAGTCCAAAACACTCATTCTTGAATGGTTGTTGATTATAAAATTAATCTAATGAAGGCATGATTTGAATATTCTATAAAATCTAGAAAACACTGGAAACTAGGCCTTAGTTGAACTCAAACAAGCTGTGCTCAAGTCATCCTTGGGAGTTTTAAGAGCTCGCTTTCACGTGTAGCACGTATCCATGGTTAGATTTGTAGCCCATCAATGTTAGAGGGCTCTTCTGATCCTGCTATTGGTACTTTAATAATTAGCACGCAGAACAAAAGGAAGACTGCTTTAACTTATTTTAGTGCTGTATTATTTGATGTTCAATATATCTTTCCGCCTAAGAGTATAATTGAATCTATTATATATCAGGGGATTGGTTCACCAGTATTTGACAAACTTGAAGCTGAACTCGCTAAAGCTGCTATGTCATTGCCTGCAACCAAGGGCTTTCAATTTGGTAGTGGGTTTGCAGGTATTTGGATTGCTTATGTTTTATTAACTCTGATTGCCTGTGCTACGATATGACCTGACTATAGCAGAATTGTTTTAAAAATGCTATTTTCTTCAATTACTTTGTCTGATGATGGCTTGATGAAATCATTACAGGTACCTTTTTGACTGGGAGTGAACACAATGATGAGTTCTATATAGATGAACATGGAAGGACAAGGACAAGAACAAATCGTTCTGGTGGGATACAGGTATCAATTTCCATTCTATTATTACTAATTAGCTGTCTCTAGATGTGCAGTATGATGGTTATGTGTCTATAAATATTTTACTTACTATTGTCTGTATTGATAATCAGGGTGGAATTTCCAATGGAGAAATCATAAACATGAGAATAGCTTTCAAGCCGACATCAACTATTGCTGTAAGTCTTTCTCTCCCTCTCCCTCTCTCTCTCTCATTTTTGCGGGAAGGTTAATCAGTAGTTGAGGTAGTTTACTTAACCACTTTCGTGAGGACAGATGCCATATTCATTACTCAACAAAAGTCCTCTTTTAAGTGGAAGTTGAGGAGCAAAGGGCGTTTGTTTTCCTGGTCACGCATGATTTGTCAATTTTAAATTGTAGAACTACTGGCATTGAACAATGAAAAAGTGAGTTCTTGTGTGAATTTTATCAAAGATAAAATGAAAGGTATAAAAAGGCCAACTCATCTAATTTCCTGCCATATATATGTTCACTAGATGTTTAGCTGATCAGGCGGTCCTTTTCGTGACAATTTGACTGTGTTTACTTAAGTATTTTATCTGAAGTGAACATGGTGTTATGCTTGTGCAGAAGGAGCAAAATACGGTGACTCGAGATAAAAAAGAAACGACTCTGAGAGTTGGTGGTCGTCATGATCCTTGTGTTGTCCCAAGAGGTTAGAAACTCGGCCTTTTGCCTTCCTCGTTTCTTCTTCTTGGAAAGAGAGTATGCTTTATATATTAATTCATTTAAATTGCTAGGAGAGTACAGAGTACATTAGAATTAACTAAAACTAAGATCAGATAGTTCTTATGTGATGAAAAATTGTCACGTGTCTGTGTTATCTTCAATTACATATAAACATATTTTGTTTGCCTGCACATCCATGAGTGGAAAAATGTGTGAAATCATTGTTTGGACTGTTGTTGCAGCTGTACCCGTGGTAGAGGCCATGGTAGGTTTGGTGCTTGTGGTCCAGTTGATGGCGCAGTATGCGCAGTGTAATCTGTTTCCCGTAAACTCAGATTTGCAAGAGCCTTTGTTGCCCGTATTACAGCCAGAAGAAGTACCCTTTTGAATGATATAATGTCCTGTAAAAGAACGATATAATGTAAATTTTTTTTTTTAGTGCAATGTATCCTCCTGTATTGTCATAAGGTTTTAATGTTTAATAATGCCTCATCCCTCATCGAGATGTTGTTTAAGTCACCAATTTTACTACGATGAAAATAGGCAAGAATCTATTTTGATTGGCCAAACTAAGAATGCATTTTTTAGACTCTTACTCTCAAAAGAGCCTAAAAAAAATAAACATATAACTTATTTAAATATAACTCAATTAAAAGAGACACACTCATAACTTGGATAATGTAAAACTAATTCATGATATAATATATATATTTTAAAATAAATTTATTTAATTAACAACATAAATATAAAAATATATGGTTCTGCATAATCCCTGTCCCTGTAGGAAATTGTGTGGTCAACAAGTTTGCAGCGCCTTCTGTCCCTTAACCATACACAACACGACAACAAAAGTTTATCAATTATAAGCCAAGATTGCACAACAAAACAGCGAAGCAGTAGTATTATCTTTTTAATTTTTTTTAAAAGATAATTTTTTTTTCATTTCAATGAAAAAAGAATACAGGCGTTCATATCAGGACAATAAAGAGAAAGGTGGGGAACTCCCAACACTCATAACTGAGCTAAAGAGAAGAAACAGTTAAAGAAGAAAGGGAAATAACAATCCTTATATCTGATTCAAAGAAGTAACGAGAGTAGCAGGCGTATTATCAATGTCTAAGCAAAGGTAATTCTTAATTAATTTTAGCGTCAGATAAAATTTAAACCAATATGACAACACATATAATTATTAAAAGCAAGTTGATCGCCGGTTTTACTCCTTAGTGATTTGGAAAATAGCATTTTATTAGCAATCCTATGTATAAAGGGTGCTTGTCTGAATTGTGGATTATGTGAATAAAATATGTTAGGCTAATCAATCATATCATGGCTACATTAAAATTACTCCTAAAAATCAGTTATTAGTATAAAATATATATTAAAAATAAATTAAATAATACATATATTTATATATGATTATTGATTTTGGTGACTTATTTTATTATACAAACAGTATTTTTTAATTAATTGTGGTTTTTAAATTGAAAAAGATTAGGTAATTAATATTTTTTCATATGTTCTGGTGTCTTTGATGGTATCTAAAATCTATACCTCGTCTAAATATACCGGAAGGATTCTTCAAGTTTGACCGTGAAGTATATATAATTATATATGTAAAAAATATTCTGAACGCTTAAGTCAATAACTATATATAAATTGGGTTTATTTGGGAGAAAAAATGATTAAATTTTCCTAGCTTTTACCTTGTTTTGCGAGTTTTCACTTATTTGATAAAGACACTATTCTGATGTTACAGAAACATACATTACCCAAGCATGAATCCGATCAAATTAGAATTAATACACTTCTGTAATCCGCTTTTTCATTTAAGACAGGTTATAACTCAAATAGTTCTTTAATTACTTACTATGCCTGATAGATATTTCAACTAATACTAACTCACTGCCTTTTTTTATATACTAAAAATATTATATTAGTCTCTAACAATTTTTCTTTTAAATTTACTACCTGTTCAATATTTCTTTGTACAATTATATCCAATATATGGACTACTCTGCTATGATATTTACTTATTTAGATTGGAAGGCAGGGTTGCAATTGTTACCGGAGGAGCAAGTGGAATAGGAGCAGAAGCAGCGAGGTTATTTGTGGAAAACGGTGCACTTGTTGTTATAGCATATGTTAACGATGAATTGGATTTTTTTCAAAATAAAATATGATTTATAATGAAAAAAATCTTTGTTAAATATAGCTTATTTTTTTAATTTATAATTAAAAGAATTCTTGAAGAAGCTATGCTTGTTGTTTGTGTATTTTTGTGTACTCATATATACTGTTTGTAGATCTATATACTATTTGGAGATCATGATAATGGATTAAAATGGATTAAAAACGTGAGATTCAAAAAATTTAAAGGGAGAGTTAGCCGGGATGCGACAAATTTGTTCTAAACAAAAAAAAAATTGTATTTGGAGAATTAAAGTTAAAAAATGGTGTGTGAAGAAAAATAGATTTCTTTTATTTTATTTCTGAAAGAAACCCTTTATTATAGAATTAAATAAATAATTCTCAATAAAATTTTTAAATATATAAATAATAAAATTGAAATACATGTAATAAATTAGTAATATATGTAGAGTAATTAAATTTTTTTTGTACATTGAGTTTAAGAATGTTATAATAATTAAAGAAAAAATTTAAGAGATCAGCAACTTTTTTGTTTTGTGATTATCACTTAATCATCAAAAGAAAAGTGAGTGATCTTCTACCATATAATCTCACACTATTAAAAATATTATTCATGACTAAATGATAGTTACAAAACACAAAAATTAATGCCCTAACACTTCTCATAATTAAAAAGTGATGACTTATTATGAACTTTAAGTCTTTAAAACTCACATTGTTCGGATATATAGCCATGTATAAAGTGATATCTCTTATATATAACCAAAAAAACCAATGCAAATCAACGAAAACGGAATAACAAAGTAAATCCAGTGCATCAATTAATAACTTAGAAGCAAAATTATATAAAAATAAAAATTTTTATTTTCATTTTAATGTTTTAATAATCTCGGTAAATTGTGTCAAATGATTCTTGTGATTGATTATGGCACATGAAAGCTTTTTTATTTTTTAGACTTAGAAGATAATAACTCATTATTTTATATTTGTAAGTTTAGAAAAATATAAAGAGAACGAATTTGAGAGAATAAAAAAGGATATAAAACCAAATAAGTGAGCAAAATAATTTAAAATAGGAATAAAAAATTGATATTTAAGAGAGAAAAATACTTTTTCTTGAGATATAAAAAAGTTTGACAAATGTTAGTTTTATAGAGTTAGGAGGATAATTAGGTTTATTATTTATTTAATCCTCTCAATCATTTCTCATTTATTTAATATCTATAATAATGTATCAAGGATTATTATTAATTAATTTATATTTATTATACTATATAATCAAGAATTTATTTGAAAAAAATATTAATATAATAAATATCACAACAATAAAAAATTAATTTAAAAAATATTGTATCAATTTTTTTGGACAAATAGAATAAATAGATTTTTAATCAATTTAGATTTAGAAATAAATCAGTCTCTATCATTTTTTAACTATTCACCTAGGCATTTAACGTTCATCTCATTAATTTAACATGACAGATTAGCAATTTTCTATTAGTATTTAACAGCAAAATTCACAAAAAAATCACAGATGTCTCACATAAATAAAAAACAAAGATCAAAGTCACTTTTTTTTTCAAAGATCGTGTTATTTTTGGTGAAAAAGTAACAAAAACTGAATTGGTAGTTCATTCATTATAGCTCAGCAGCAAAAGAAGTGATGAAATTTTGTAATTATTGGATCTAAAATTTAGTGGATCTAAAATCACACTCAAGTCATGATGGAATATGGATCTTTCTTCCCCTCATGTCCGTCCACCAATAAGGATGGAAATTGTGTGGTCATTATTTCAGAATTGAATTTTGAATGAATACAAAATACATTATTACTCTCAACAAACACGTGTGAAGCTATTCAAATAGTAACTAAACTCTTATGTACTCAAATTCTAATCATCACTCGCTTTTATTTAATCAGAGTATTGATGAAATAACTAGCATGATGCCTTCAGCTTTTGCCTCTGTCAACAGAAGTTTATCAATTGTAAGCCAGATTTCCACATCAAAGCAGCGAAGCCATATTAATATCAATGTCGTCTAAGCAAAGGTAATTCTTAATTAATTCTTAATATATATCACAGCACATATTTTTTTATTCCTTAGTGACTTAGAAAATAGTATGTTATATGAGTGGATTATGTGAACAAGTGGTGTTGGACCAATTGATAGTAGATTTAGTTTAGTTTCTTAATCATACCTTGATGCAAATCTGCTTGATTTTTAGGTTGGAAGGCAAGGTTGCAATTGTGACCGGGGGAGCAAATGGAATAGGAGCAGAAGCAGCGAGGTTATTTGTGGAAAACGGTGCACTTGTTGTTATAGCAGATGTTAACGATGAATTGGGGCTTCAAGTTGCAAGTTCCATTGGCGTAGACAAGGTGAGTTACCATCACTGCGATGTTAGAGACGAGAAACAAGTTGAAGAAACCGTTGCTTTTGCTATCAAGAAATATGGAAGCTTAGATATCATGTTCAGTAACGCTGGAATTGCAGGCTCTCTCTGTAACATACTTGATTATGATTTGAATGACTTTGATAACACAATAGCTGTGAATGTTCGTGGAGCAGCGGCGTGTATTAAGCACGCGGCACGTGTCATGGTGGAAAGAAAGACACGTGGCTCCATAATTTGCACTGCTAGTATAGCTTCTTTGGTTGGTGGCAGTGGAGCTGGTCATGGTTATACCGCATCCAAACATGGTCTTGTGGGTCTTGTGCGTTCGGCGTGTGGTGAGCTTGGAGCTTATGGAATTAGGGTCAATTCGATTTCACCTTATGTTATGGCCACACCTTTGGCATGTGAAGCTCTTGGTATGGAAGCAAGCGAAGTTGAAAGTGCTGGTGTTGCTGGTGCTAATTTGCAGGGGATTGTGTTGAAGCCAATTCATGTTGCACAAACTGCTTTGTTTCTTGCTTCTGATGAATCGGCTTATATTAGTGGACACAATTTGGTCGTTGACGGAGGCTTGTTAGCCGTTAATAGCCCTGTTTCAAAAAAATAAATGAAGTTCTCGTTGATATTACAGAGTAATAAGTTGGATGTGGTTTATATGCTTATTATTTAAAATTTGATGTATGCTTGTTTTTGCTTCTTTACCTCCTAGCAATTTATGATGTGTGTACTGTGGTTTAATTTTGATTTTTTTACTATTTAAACCTAATTTATTACTTACTCCATGTATCCTTATAAAATAAGGAAATTGATCATTTTAATTATTTCCTAATATTATGAAGCGTGCTTTTTTATAATACAACATTCTATATTTGATACTTTTAATTACAAGGTTTGTTCACCTTTTCATACCTTTTTTTAAAAAAGTAGAGTGAACATTTAATTCAATTTCTCACGATTATTTTGAAGAATAAAGTGTCTCGACACAAAATAGAGCAATAAAATAAGTAAATTTTTTCGTCATTTTTACTTAACAAAAATTCTTTAGGTGACATATTAAGTGTCATACATTCATATTGTACAAGTTAACGATAAAAATAATGGAAAGATCGCGTTATCTTATTATATTAAGGAACAAGAATTAGATTGATTTTTTTTTTTATTAAAAAGCGCTTTGTTATTCGAAGTAATGAGATAGGAACAAGAATTAGATTGAACTCTTTCTTTTTTATTAAAAAGCATTTTGTTATTAGAAGTAATGAGATTTTTTTTAAATAAAATAAAAAAATTATTATTTTTTCAAATTCAATATTCTAACTTTAATTTTAGGATTGCTATTATTTTGGGTTAGAGTAAATTTGTGGTACCTCTAGCAAATTCTATAAATTTTATACGGTTTCGTTACATCCCGCACCAACTTCTTTCAAATTTTAAAAAATTTCAACTTATAAATTATGATCATAATTTCCAAAAATATATAGGAGTACATAAAAATATACAGATAATAACTATAATTTCTTCAATATTATAGGCATAAATGATAACTATTATAATCGTGTGTAGAAATATACAGATACATGGTAATAAGTTATATTTAACATAGATTTTTTTTATTATAAATAAAAAAAATAATAAAAATATGACTTATTCTTATGTATTCTCATATATTCATATGCACTTGATTTTGCTGGGTTAGGCCAACTCTATAAAAATTATAGAGTTCGTCAGAAGTACAGCAAACTTGCACTAAAATTAAAAAAAATCATATTTAAAAAATTAAAATTAAAAAAATAGAGTTTTAAAAATAATTATTTTTTTATTTTATTTTGAAAAAAATTCTCGAAATAATGGTTAGGAGTGGGCCTGAGTGTTTTCTCTAAAAAATAGATAAAAAAAGTCAGTTTTTGATTGGACCAAACCGTTATTGGACAAAAATAGGTCCTAATCTATGACTAACCAATTTGGCAAGCGAAGATGAAGTTGATCCCATATCCAAAAAAAAAATGAAGTTGATCCCAAGTTATACGCGAGTTGTAGGGGTCAATATTGACAACCAAATTCAAAATAGAAACAGAGGAGGCAGAACTTTCGGGCCTTGGAGATTGGCATCAGCCTCTACCAGTCTAGTCTTGAGTCTTTTATTTCCATAGTTAGGCTTTTGTCTTGTCGCCTTCTTTAATAAGCTCCAATAATAGACATTACAGTCCCAATTTAATTACCATCTTTTCTCAATCCCAACCTTTAAACTCCAAAAGATAAACACCTTTCGGCTACTCCACGAGGAAACAAGATTCCAATCAACTTTGTCGCTAGTGATTATACCATATTACTGATTAAATTCAACTTTGTAAAAGGTGTATAATGCTTACTCATCCAATAACAACCTCAGTTTCTTCAAAGACCAGTGTCTCACTATCACTTTACGCATATAATAACGTATACTTTAAAAGAATTTTACTTTAATTGATTTCTCTCTGTTTCTAACCTAGTTAGCTAGGATAAATTAATCGTTCGGACAGTTAGATTCAGGATAAATATATGAAATAATAAAAAATTAGCCACTAATACTAGTTTTTAGATATGTAACATACATATAAAAATTTTTCATTATGTTCTGCGTGCAGCTTATACGACTTGTAAGACTTGACCTTTCAACTGCACAATAAAAGTATTATCAAGGCCATGTGATCCGAAACAGGGTGTAATGAATTTTATATATGGTATTACCTGTTGGAAACATTGAGTTCACACAAATAATTAATTCACAATCAAATTTGCCAAGTTCATGTTTGATGGTCAAGGTACCTTATTATTATTAGAGGAGGAATGCATTCTGCCGACCATGAAGCAGTAATGAAGGAGTAATCACGATTAGTAGTTCTAAGTAAAACTTAATAGCGTTAAGGACTAAGGAGGATATTACACAATTTAAGGATTGCAAGCTATTTTTATTCTAAGTTAGCCATCAAGAAGCAACTCATCAGAAGACACATATTATTAAGCATATTAAACGCTTAGAAAAAATCTAAAAAATTATTATTTTTATTAAAATTTGACTAACATTTAATAAAAAAATGAACAATCCTACACTATTAAATATAATTTTATATTATTAAAAATATTAATAATAACTAATTAATAATTACAAATTATAAAATTTGCTAGCCCCTAACATTATTTTAACGCCTAACATTCATAGTTACCCACGGTACCACACTACTACCACGCAGTTTAATTTTGTACGCCGTAATTAACAAATAACTTCATTAATTATTATATCATCTAGGTCCAGTTTATCATTTTAACTAGTCAAATAAATATTTAATGTAGTTGTGTGAATGCAGTAAGATTCGAGTGCAAAATCAACCCTATTCAATACACTATCGTATATACACGTAATATGTTGAAAAATATATATGGGAGTCACTCAAATAAAAAGTCTAAAATATTTTTTTAAGATATTTTTTATTAATTAAAATTTAACTAAATCGTATTATTTTTGTTAAAATTAAGTTAGATAAATTAATTTAATCAAAAAAATAATGAATCAATTCTTAAATTATTCTAAATTAATATTATTTTTTTATAGAAAATAACTACAATACTTATTATAAAAAATAATTAAAATACTCCTATTATATATATATATATATTTTAAAAATTCTAAATCCTAATCTTTTAATAGCAAAAAAGTAAAGTACTAAAACTTATATTTAAATTCTCAAAATTAATATATATAATAAGAGTATTTTAATTATTTTTTATTGGAGTACTTGATGATCATGATTCCAAATGAACATTCGAGTACATAGAGTAGTGAGGCATCATTTTTTCTAGAGCTTTGCGCTCTTCTATTCTTATAAATAAAGGCTACATAGCATTAGAGACCCTAATAAAAAACATACAAAAGATATTGAACATATATCACAAGAGTTAATAGCTTTGTTTCCAGGTTTTGGGAAACCAAAAGCTCTTCCATCAAACCAGGAAACTCACAGTCCAAATGCAGAAACAAAGGTAAATTAATAATAACCCCCACAAATCTTTCTTAGTTTTGTTCTCTCTGTTTCGTTGACTTTTTGACCTTGAAGTAGGTTGGAGGGTAAGGTGGCTCTAATCACGGGAGCAGCCAGTGGAATCGGAGAAGAAACGGTGAGACTCTTCGCCGAAAACGGAGCCTATATCATCGTCGCCGATGTTCAAGACGATCTCGGTCATCAAGTCATAGCTTCAATAGGCTCCGATAGAATCACCTACCGTCACTGTGACGTGAGAGACGAGAATCAGGTTGAAGAGACCGTCAATTTCACCTTGGAAAAGCACGGCCGCATCGATATCCTCTTCAGCAACGCCGGTATACTTGGGTCCCTTTCCGGTATCCTCGACCTTGATCTCAAAGATTTCGATAACACCATTGCCATCAACGTTCGCGGAGTGGCGGCAACGATAAAGCACGCGGCACGCGCCATGGTTGCAAAGAAAATCCGCGGCTCCATCATATGCACGACGAGCGTGGCGGCCACGTTGGGCGGAACGGGTCCTCACAACTACACGACATCGAAGCACGCGCTCTTGGGGCTCGTGAGATCGACGTGCAGTGAACTTGGCGGTTATGGAATCAGAGTTAATAGTGTTTCGCCTTACGGAGTTGCAACGCCACTTTCATGTAAGCCGTTTAATCTTGGTCCTGATGAGGTAGAAGCTTCTACTTTGGAATATGGGAATCTGAAAGGGGTGGTGTTGAAGGCTCGGCATATTGCGGAGGCGGCGTTGTACCTTGCTTCAGATGAATCTGGTTACGTGAGTGGGCATAACTTGGTGGTTGATGGTGGATTCACGGTGGTTAATGGCAGCTTCTCTGCAAGTTATAATTTGTTCACGAATAGTTAGTTGTGGCTTCACGGTGGTTAACGATGGCATGTGTTTAAGCTTTCTTGTTCGCTGTATCTTTTCATCTGCAAATCTTTATCTCTTTGTCTCCTCCTCTTTCTTATGAATTCATGTATCTTCATATATGCTTCAGGTAATGATTTTCATATCATAGGTATTACTGTTACTATTACTTGTTTAAGCTTTCTTGTTCGCTGTATCTTTTCATCTGCAAATCTTTATCTCTTTGTCTCCTCCTCTTTCTTATGAATTCATGTATCTTCATATATGCTTCAGGTAATGATTTTCATATCATAGGTATTACTATTACTATTACTGTTGTAGTTACCCCTCCCCTTCTTTTGTTATTAGTATGATTACTTAATTACTAACTTGATTAATAGTATTAATTTTTTTTTTAGAATTTATTAATATAAATCAATTGTTTTTCTAATATTTGTTTTTAGGTAAAAACTCAGGTTCGGTCGACTTTATGTGAAGTTGATAGCTGGTAGTCGTTGGATAAAAATTTGAGTCAAATCAGTCAAATCATTTAATAACTCTTAGTTATCAACTTCATGTGAAGTCGACTGCACCTTAGTTTTCACATTGTTTTTAATGGTGCATTAACATTAAAATGAAGATTTAAAATTATATATTAAAGATGTATTTAAAATGCTACTAAAAAGAACATCTAAAAGTGAATTAGAATATTCAAAATTAGTAACGACATTAGAATTATAATGGACAAATCAATAATAATAATAACAACAATACCAAAAAAATAGGAAATTAATTCTTTATACCTAGATGAATCTTTTTTTTTTCTTAAAATAATTTTTTTCTACCCACCTTTTAGTATAATGTAAATGTACTTATCTTAACATATCTTGGCTTTATTATCATTTTATTGTCCGGATAATATAACAAGATGAAATATGTTTTTTTTTATATATATCTCTTTTATATATTCTTTTATAATGTGAAAGATAATGTTTTTTTATCAATCATTTTTTAATATAAAAAATAAAATATATAAAAAGATATATACAAAAAAATAATATATCATATAATGATATTACTCATGTAATAATGCATACTACTAATATATTTGTAATTGTATTATTCCATTTCAAGAATGTTATTAAAAATGTAAATACTAAATAGTAATATTGAAAACTAATCATATATATCTCGTATAAGGTATATATAACCCAAAAAGTCTTTTTCAAATAAATTTTAATGCAAAGTGATGATCTCATACTTCTAATAACTTATTAAAGCTATAAAATTGTTATATTGTAGGAGTACAGAAGGCCATTGGGAAGTACAAAAGGCCAGGAAGCAAGTAAGGGGACAAATCACATATTATTTGTCCATAACAAACACATCATTTCACATGTACATTATTTATTAGAGTTTATTAAAATCCCAATGTGCCCAATAATATAACTAATAAATAATACAAACTGTCCAATTATAACTAACATATGTGTATGTGGCTAGATTTTCGCTTATTGGTATTGTGTATATTATGTTATTCCGAATATGTTTTTCTAGTTAGATTTATGTTCGTTTGGAAAATTATAGAAATAATTTTTTTTAATTTTTGATTTATGAAAAATAGTAGTATTAATGTCTGATATAATTTTTAAATTAAATTACAACTTTCTAAGAAGCTATTTAGGAGCTTACAGAGAAGTTAAAAAAGTGTCTTCTCTCATAATATTTTTACTTTTCATCACATTTATATAAAATAAGTACTTTCAGAGTTAAAAATCCAAATACAAAATAACTTATTTATAAATTAGTTTTAACAGAGTCATTTATTATTTAAATTATTTTATCAAAAAGAGCTTAATTAAGTTAGTTATCCAAACTGGGCTTAGTTTCAACTCCTGAACCACTTTATGTTAGGACGCTCAAAATAGTGAAATAATTTTTAATTATTTTATATTAATTTTTTTGTTATCAAATATTTTTATTAGTTTAAATACAAGAGTTTTGATTCTAAAAATAGAACTACAAAATGAGATATTCAATAAGTTTAGGATTAGTTTGGATTGACTTTAAAAAAATATTTATTTTTTATTTTTTAAAATATTTTTTTAACAAATAAAAATTATTTTATATTTGAATAGATTTTAAAAAAAATTAAATATTAAAAATATTTTTTGTTTTTATTTTATAAAACAAGATATTATTAATTTTTAGAAAAAATAAATAATTTACTTATTTTAATAAAAATATTTTAAAAAAAAAAACGTATCTAAATAAGTTTTAAATTGAATAAAAGTATTTTATTTTAACACAAAAGGTACTTTTTTACTCAAAAAACTAATTTAAACTAACATTTAGTCTATTAACCCTTAATTAAACGAGTTAATTTGTTTAATTTGTTTAAAGTTTTCATTATTTTTTTAATTTTTTAAAATCCAATCTAAATATCTCAAGTTTTAACTAATAATTTATTAAATGGACAAAAAATTGGCACAAAACTAATATTTTAGCTCAAATTTTTGTTTTTAGTTTAAAAGTTTTCTATTAAAAAAAAAATAAACAGACCGGTTCGTTTAGACGATCAAATTTATCTTATATATGAATTAGACTTTTATTTTAAAAAATTCGTATATAGTTAATATATAATTCGTCCAAACTGTTTAATCCAACCCTACTTCATGCGAAGGTCACATGCACATGTTGGACATTATACTACACTATTGAAATTAGCTATGGGATCAGATGAGACTTTGTGTATAATTTAATTAATTATTTGTCAATTTTTGAACCCCAGAAGCACATGAATTTTAAATGAAGGGACATATAGCAGCCATAGTTGACCCTAAAGAGTTCATTATTATAAGAAAAAAATAATAAATTCTTAATTTTTTAATTTGAAAATATATAAAATTTTAATTAATTAAAAATATAAAAATATTTTTATAGCAGAAGAAAAATTGAACATGAACTTAGCACCGAGGAAAAAAATGCTGTTAGTAAGAACCACATGACTACTGCAGTTCGTAGTGTAGAATATTAAAGTCAACCAAACGATTAACAGAAAGAAAGATCTTTTACATTTTGCAATAAAAGGATGACGAAGATAGTTAAAAAGACGTGTGTCTTTTTTTTTAAAAAAATATGAAAATTGACTTGAAGTTTATCTCCTAATATATCTTTTGTGTAACTGAATTTTACATAAATTCTTATTAAATTTCCCGAAAAGGACAATTATATCTAAAAAATGTTGTGTTTGGTCAACTCAATAATCCAAGTTTAGTCACCAAAAAACTCAATAATCCAAGTTTATATATGTAGGGTTCAACAAGGATAATTGATAACAACAGCGACTAAGCGACTTTTCTTCTAATAGAATCATAATCATAATATCGGCAGTAAATCCAGCAGCGTCTAATTATTGTATTTGTATTTTTTGATTTTGGAATGAATACTGTAATTATTGTAATTTTGGTCACAAAGGTAGAGTAATAAAAAGTTGTCAAAAAAAGGCCTAAAATCATGCCCAAAGTTCAATAACCAAAAAAACATGTCCAAAGAGATGGACGAAAACGAGAGTTCTGTATTCAACTCTCATACACTTCATCAATTACGTGTTGTGTATTTCATGAACAAAAACAGATTGGGAATTGTCCAATTTACTAACCAAAAAAAAAAAAAGAACAAAAACAGAATTACGTATTGTATTTTAACTTCTAAAGTGGCGAATATTTCTGTTGTTCTGTTTTTATCATAAATTGAATGAAAGGAAAAAAAAAAGACAAACAAAAAAAAATCAATCACCATTTATAAGGTCGAACTTCCTACTCTATTATTTTGCTTTCCATTATGAGTAAGTATTTCATCTGTAAAAAAAATGGTAGAAACTCTGGTACAGTCAAATACCTGAGAGCCATTAGATAATTTGACTAATTTGACTAAATTTTCATCTAACGGCTCTCGGATATTAACTTCCCGTGAAGTCGACTTTACCTGAGTGTTTACCAAAAAAAATTTGGAAGCAAACAGTTTTTAGTAATTTTTAGCTAATATTTAGATAGCATAAATATTAAATTATTTTTAATAAATATAGATAAAAATATAAATATAAACTATTATTAGTAATAATAATATTTTTTCACTATATAATATTGCTATTTGATTTGTTCATACTGAAAGGTCTCAAACCTGATGGTCAAATTCAAATCTACCAGTCCACTTAGAAAATTCAAGAACCAAGACATGCTCACAAAACCAAGTCCTCTGAGTTGAAGAAAATGCTTATTCATAAAAAAGATGGCACTAGAGATAGAATGGTATGACATAGTGTGCTTTGGTATTGTTTGTGTGGCCTTTGTAGGTGCATTATGGGTGCTGTGGATGAATGAAGGTGCCTCCAATAGAGTTTTTGAGAGCATGTATGAGAGCCTTCTTGTGACTCAACCTGACAATGAAGTTGTTGTGACCGTTTTGCCCTCTGGCCATGTTAGCACCTCTCAGTTATGGACCAGTTGTTGGGTTGGATTGAACCCTTTCTGGCTCTTACTCACACGTTTCCTTTCGTTTGTGATCATGGTTCTTTTCTTAGCCTGGGATGTTGTCACGTACGATGCAACCATCTTTGTTTACTACACTGAGTATGTTCCTATATTCTTTTCCTTCCAATTTATGTACTCTAATGTTTTATAAATATTGTTGGATTTATTTTGAAAGTATTAGCGATCAACCATTCATGTATCTGTTCTTATGAACTTAAATTTTTGGGACAAATAGTATTACAATCTCGCTATGTTACTAATAGTATTTCTCCAACTTCTACCAACTCTTATATATAACTATGTTTAATGGAAGTATTTTTGTGGATGTGTCTAATAAAAATATCTTTTTTTATGGCTGTGTTTAATAGAAGTGTCTTTAATAGATATACTTTATGGATGTGTCTCTTTATATATGTGTTTAAAATATAATAATTAATTATTGTTGACAATAAATTGGCAGATAATATATTAGTACCCTATACTTTTCCATAGTATTATGATTATATGATATCAGAGTTTTTTGTGATAACAAAATTTAAGAAATGCATTCATTACATATCAAGCATACAGTAGTACTGATCTTAGTGTCTTACATTATTCTTATACTATGCATTCAGACCAATAAAGAATCTTATTGTATTTTTTTCAGGTGGACTTTCACATTGGTCATCATATATTTTGGGGTATGACAAGAATAATGTAAATCCCATCTGTTTAATGGAAGTAAGATAATTAAGGCATCTAATTAGCATCTAACTTTGAACTTTACATATGCGTTAGATGGGGACCATGGTTTCTGCACATGGATGTTGGAATTTCTGTAGCAAATCAACCATTGACAGTGTGAAACAAACAAATGGTTCTGTTAAGTTAGAAAGCCGCTATGCAAAAGTGGAGTTTCAACAAAGAGCAGGTTTCTTGGGTTACCTAATGCAAACCACATATCAGGTTGATCAAAGTCAACTAATCAACATACATTGGGTCTTATATATATTTGTTTTCGAAAATATTCCAATAAAAATTGATACTTGATGATATGCTAGATTGCCCTTGAAGATCTAAACGTGACTCTGATCTGTTGACAGAAATAATCACATTGAAAACATAGTGATTAAATGAGTTTGCTAATATATATATTCAGTTTTGAACTGATATTCTGCATATTTTAACAGACATGTGCAGGGGCTGTGATCCTAACAGACGTTGTATTTTGGGTTGTTATAGTCCCATTCTTATCTATATCTCACTTAAGACTAAACATGGTGAGTGACTGAGTGTGACTTTAAAGTTTCTTTCATTTGATGTGTATTTGTGCATTCAATCTTAATTGGGAATTATCTAGTCATTGCACATCTTAACAAATCTCTGTTGAATAAAGGATATTTTTTTTAATAATTTTGTTGTTGTATGCTTGGCAGTTGATGGGTTGCATGCATGCTTTAAATGTAGTTTTCCTCTTCTTGGATACAGCTCTGAATAATCTCGTAAGTGTATATCATGCCCAGAAAAGAAAAGGAAATTCTATAATTGTCAAATCATTTATTTGTCTAAGGACTAACGATATTTCATATTCTTTATTTTTAGCCATTTCCTTGGTTTAGATTCTCATATTTTGTAATCTGGAGCTGTGGTTACATTATTTTCCAATGGGCCATCCACGCATGTGGTTTTCCATGGTACTTTATTATTTGATGTCTCTTTTCTCTTTTGTATATTATTACAAATAGTATCACTTTTTTTTATATAATTATTTTTATGTGAAGTTGATATTTAAAATTTATTAAATAATTTAAAAATAAAAAAGTCTAGGAACTAATAATTTTTGTGTTTTTTGGCCAGCACTTAACCATCAAAATAAAAGTGAGTGATTTTCTATTATTAAATGTAATCTCACACCATTAAAAATACTATTGATGACCAATTAATGATTACAAAACATCAAAATTACTGACCCTTTAGCATTCCTCTTTAAAAATTTTGACTAAATTATTATCTTATGTTGTAATCTTCTTTCTTATATAACAGGTGGCCATACCCATTTCTTGAGCTAAATAACAAGTGGGCTCCTCTCTGGTGAGTATCATGTATTATGAATTTATGATACTACATAATTTTAAGTAAATAGTATTATATTATAGTATTAATTGAGTAGTATTATGATTCCTCCAATACTGTATTGATATAAACCCAGTGATTATTTTTTATCTATACAATAATGCAGGTATTTTTGCTTGGCGGTAATTCACATCCCCTGTTATGGAGTGTATTTCTTGATTGTGAAAGCCAAAAATACACTTCTTTCCAGATTGTTCCCTCATGCATTCTTCAGGCCAAACTAGTTCGATTAAGAATCTCTTGTAGTTGGGGATCTTATGCAATCGACTCTTGCATAAGTAACCATGATAGGTGTTTCTTTCTTGCAATTTATTATCATGCAAAACTCACGAACACCTTTAGAGGAAAAAATGGATATTAAAGTTGTAATTTGATAACTATGGCTGGTTAAACACCTATGAAGCATGGACGGTGATACTGATACAGATACAATACAATAATTAATATATAATAATATTTAAATATCTCAATATATATTTAAAAAAATATTTTATATTTTTTATTAAAACATAATTAAATATAAAAAACACATATATTAAATAAATATCAAATAAATATCATATTCAGAATATATGCGAGAGCGTATTTGATACACAGCAACTTAAGAATGGTCCGTGCTTTATAGTTGAACTGCTTTATAGTTGAACGCAAATCAAAATGTCTTGTATGTTGTAAAATAAATAAAGAAGAAGTAATAAATATAAAATAAAAAATATAATTAAATAGTTCTAATAATAATATTTACTATGATTACTATCTTAATATAATAATGATGATTAATATATCTATTAATATTATATGTTGTAGTATATTAAGAAAAGATAAAAAAGAAATTTGTAGAGAGAGAGAGAAATATTTTGTATTTTTTATTGCATATATTCTCTTGTCTCAGATCATGCTTTTATAGACATACAAAAGTTTACTTTTCAAACTATATTTATTTTGTTTCATTCTAAGGACTTAGTTCCTTTCAACATAGAAAATGGGTTGCCCATAAATGGACATCCATTCTTATTCTATCCTAATCACAACACTTCTCTTTGGATGTCCATTTAAGATTATGCATCGTTAAAACCTTACTAAAGAAAAATCCAATAGGAAAAAACTTTAGTGAAGGAAAAAATAGTATAATATCCTTTGTGATGGGACTGCCTCATTAAAAATTTTGTCAAGAAAAATCCAATGGAAAAAAATCTGACTAAGAAAAAAAGAGTATAACTCCCCCTCTTGTCGACATCATTTAATATTTCAAAATCGGCGCATCTCAATCTGATGGACCAATCTTTCAAAAGAGGATTTCGGAAATGACTTTGTAAATAAATCTGCCAGATTGATCGAATCTGTTGGACATCAATTGTCCTTTGATTTTGAAGATCATGAGTAAAGAAGAACTTGGGAGAAATATGCTTTGTTCTATCACCTTTGATGTATCTGCCTTTAAGCTGAGCAATGCATGCTATATTATCTTCAAATAGCACAGTTAGAGCTATCTTATGATCAATCAGTCCACATGATAACATAATATATTGGATCAAACTCCGAAGCCAAGAACACTCGCGTCTTGCTTCATGAATCGCTAGCATTTCGGCATGATTAGAGGATGTTACATCAATTGTCTGTTTTGTGGACCTCCATGATATAGCTGTTCCACCATATGTAAACATGTATCCTGTTTGAGATCTCCCTTTATGTGGATCAGACAAGTAGCTAGCATCTGCATAGCCAACTAGTTGTGACTTGGATCCATAGGGATAAAACAATCACATATCAACTGTTCCATGAAGATATCGAAAGATTTGCTTGATTCCACTCCAATGTCTTCTGGTTGGAGAGGAATTATACCTTGCTAGTAAGTTCACAGCAAATGATATATCGGGTCGTGTATTATTAGCAAGATACATTAGCGCTTTAATGGCACTAAGATATGGTACTTCAGGACCAATGATATCTTCATTCTCTTCTTTAGGATGGAATTGATCTTTCTCCATATCCAAAGATCTTACGATCATTGGGGTACTCAAGGGATGTGACTTATCCATATAAAATCTTTTCAAGATCTTCTCTATGTATGTTGTTTGATGAATAAAGATCCAATTTTTTATATTCTCGATCTGCAGGTCGAGACAAAATTTAGTCCTTCCAAGACCTTTCATCTTAAACTCTTCTTTTTGAGTTTTTATAATTGTTGGAATCTCTTCAGGAGTCCCAATGATATTTAAATCATCAACGTACACAACAATTATAATGAATCCAGATGCAGATTTCTTTATGAAAACACATAGAAAGATATCATCATTTTTGAATCCATTTTTTGCCAGATACTCAGTAAGACGATTATACCACATTCGTCCAGATTGCTTCAGACCATATAAAGATCTTTGCAATTTGACTGAGTATAACCCTTGCGAATATTCATTTGATGGTTTGGATATCTTTAGTCCTTCAAGAACTTTCATATAGATATCCCGATCTAATGAGCCGTATAAATAGGTTGTGTTACCACATCCATTAAATGTATATGCAGTTTATGATATGCAGATAAACTGACTAAATAACGCAATGTTATCGCATCCACTACAAGGGAATATATTTCTTCATAATCTATACCAGGCCTTTGTGAAAAATCTTGTGCCACAAGTCGTGCTTTGTAGCGCACAACTTCATTTTTCTCATTTCGTTTTCCCACAAATACCCACTTGTATCCAACAGGTTTTACATCTTCTGGCGTACGGACTACAAGTCCAAAGACTTCATGTTTTGCAAGTGAGTCTAATTCAGCTTTCATGGCTTCTTCCCATTTTGGCCAATCATTTTTTTATCGATATTTTTTCGACTGATCTTGGCTAAAGATCCTTACTTTCATGCATGATATTTAATAACACATTATATACAAATATTTCATTGACAATTGTCTTATTTTGGTCCCATTTTTTTCTGTAAAGACATAATTTATCGAGATCTCATCATTTTCACAATTTTCAGGTACTTGAACGTCTTCTGGCATTAAAACTATATCAGAATTTTGGATAACTGCAGGTGTCTTTACTATGTCTTTTTCAACAGGAATAGTATTTATCTCTTTTTTCTTTCGAGGATTTTTGTTTTTGGAACTGATAAGCCTGCCACGCTTCTGGCGTGTATTTGCTTTGGTGGCAATTTATCAAACTGGGACATCAATTCGAATTGGAGCATTTCTGCTGGTATATACGACTTAATTATCCTCTTTGTATTGGAAAATGCATTAGGCAATTCATTTGCTATTCTTTGCAAAAGTATAATCTTTTGAACTTCTAGTTCACATTGCCCTGATCGAGGATCTAAATTCTTCAAGGATGATGGATTCCAATTAAGTCCCTTTTCAGGAAGCTTATTATTTCCCCATAATATTGAAAATTTTGATTCATCAAAATGACAATCTGCAAACCGAGCTTTAAATACATCTCCAATTTGTATCTCAAGATACCTCACTATAGAAGGAGAATCATATCCAACATATATCCCCAATTTTCTTTGGGGTCCCATTTTGGTGCGATTAGGTGGTGCAATGGGAACATATATCGCACACCCAAATATTCTTAAATGGGAAACATTTGGCTGCTGGTCAAATGCTAATTGCATAGGAGAAAACTGATGGTAACTTATTGGCCACAAACGAATAAGTACTGCGGTATGTAAAATAGCATGCCCCTAAACCGAGGTTGGGAGATTTGTTCTCATAAGTAAGGGTCTAGCAATTAATTGGAGGCGTTTTATAAATGATTCTGCTAACCCATTTTGTGTGTGAACATGAGCTACTGCATGTTCAACACTTATTCCATTAGTCATACAATAAGCATCAAATGCTTGGGAAGTAAATTTAACAGCATTATCAAAACGAATTGCTTTGATTAGATTTTCTAGAAACTGTGCTTTTAATCGAATAATTTGAGCCAGTAATCTCGCAAACGCCAGGTTGCGAAAAGATAATAAGCACACATGTGACCATCTCGAATATGCGTCTATTAGGACCATAAAATATCTAAAAGATCCATATGTCCACATATATCACCTTGAATCCTTTATAGGAATTCAGAGGATTTAAATCCAATATTTAATGGTGATGGCCTTAAAATTAACTTCCCTTGAGAACATGCAGCACAACAAAATTTACTAGATTTAAGAATCTTCTGGTTCTTTAGTGAATGTCTATGGTAGTTTTCAATAATTCTCCGCATCATGGTTGTTCCCGGATGACCCAATCGGTCGTGCCAAGTTATGAACTCATTTGGGCTAGTAAACTTCTGGTTTACAATGGCATGTGATTCAATTGTACTAATCTTGGTATAATACAACCCAAATGAAAGTAATGGTAACTTTTCTAATATAACATTTTTATTTAAATTATGAGTTGTAATACATAAATACTCATGATTTTCCCCATTCATTGTTTCAATATGATATCCATTTCGGCGAATATCTTTGAAACTCAACAAGTTCCTCAAAGACTTGGTAGATAATAGTGCATTATTTATTATGAATTTCGTTCCTCCAGGATATTACTTTTGAGAATGGTGTGCAAACTTGCACTATCTGCAAGGCATACATCTTCATTATATATCCTTGTCATTTTCTTCAAAGACAAATAATAATAATAAAATGAGTAGTATGCATAGTTAAATTGAATACTTTATCAAAATTATTTGTTTAGAAAACACTGTACATAAAAATAATGTCATATACTGAAATTTTATTTTAAACTTGAGACATTTAATGATTTCAAATTTTATGAACATTAATATTTCATTATTTATATACATCATATTTGAAACTCAAATACATAGAAAATAAAACTTAACAATAAGTTCTTTACATTATTTATTTACATGGATACTTAACAATCTCACATATTAAATTATTCCATTATTGATCAAATGACCAATATTTCCTTCAGGATCCTCAAAGAAATAAGATACATCATAATGAGTAGTGGAATTTTCAGCATCATTTGAAACAAAATTTGCTTGCTTTCATTTGTCATCTTTTTTCAAAGACACCTGGTAAAGATGACTAGGTGCCTTGGGGTACGACAGGTACGTGACTAATGGCCATTTCCACCACAACGGAAACACTTATCCTCTGTTGATTTATTTTTCCCAATATTTCTTTCTTTATCCCACTTCTGGTGAGATCTTCTCTTTTAAACACAATTCCTTTTCCTTCCATAATTTTTGCCATTTACCTCTTCTAGGGTAATTTGCCACATTTACTTCAGGAAATGGGGCGGCGCCAGCTAGGCGCGCTTCATGACTTTTTAAGAGCAACTCATTGTTGCGTTCAGCAACAAGAAGGAAAAAAATTAACTCATAATATTTTTTAAATCTTTTTTCTCGATACTGCTGCTACAGGAGCACATTCGAGACATTAAAGGTCGAGAAAGTTTTCTCTAACATATCATTGTCAGTTATCTTTTCCCCACATAATTTCATTCGTGAGGTGATTCAAAACATTACAGAATTATATTCATTTATGGATTTAAAATTCTGCAGACGTGAGTGCGTCCATTCATATCGGGCTTGATATCACCGTTTTTTTTATGATTATACCTTTCTTAAAGGTCTTTCCAAAGATCTGTATGATCTTTTAATGTGAGATATTCATTTTTCAATCCTTCGTCAAGATGACGACGAAGGAAAATCATGGCTTTGACTTTATTCTTCTGGGATGCATTATTTTCAGCCTTAATGGTATCTCTAAGATCCATTGAATCAACATAGATTTCAGCATCCAATATCCATGATAAATAATTGTTTCCAGATATATCAAGAGCATTGAATTCAAGATGAGAGAGTTTTGACATAATAAAAATTTGTTACTTTAGTCTTTCTAAAAATTTGATCAGAGTTTTGTGCTGATAACGTGTTGTAAAATAAATAAAGAAGAGGTACTAAATATAAAATAAGAAATATAATTAAATAGCTCTAATAATAATATTTACCACGATTACTATCTCAATATAATAATGATGATTAATATATCTACTAATATTATATGTTATAGTATACGAAGAAAAGATAAAAAAAAAATTTTGTGCAGAAAGAGAAATGTTTTGCATTTTTTATTGTGTATATTTCCTTGTCTCATATCATATTTTTATAGACGTACAAAAATTTACTTTTTAAATCATATTTATTTTGCTTCATCCTAAAAACTTATTTTTTTTAACATAAAAAATGAGTTACCCATAAATGAATATCCATTCTTATCCTATCCTAATCACAACACTTTATTTCATAAGCAAGGCCAAATTCATTCCCCCCAAAAGGTCATATTTGCAATTTATTAGGTACTTCCACACGTTGAATTCAATATGAGTGATCTCAAAAAGGGGGTTTATAAAGTGTTATTGACTCGATTAATAAACTAAGTATTTTTAATTGGGTGTACTTTTAAAAAGTGAATTAATTTAAAATTAAAATTTGTATTAGAATTAATAAAATTAGTATTATCTTAGTGAT
>NC_029777.3:6737865-6758462 GCF_000817695.3 Arachis duranensis | reverse complement strand
TACAGATATTTTTTTTTAGTAAATCACAACAACAACCTATTTACTAATAAACACTTAAATTGCATTAAAGAGTGGTAATTTAATTTATTTTAAAAGTAAGAATGCACAATCTGTTAATTGAATTATCAAATAAATTACGGTTAACGATAGGGGCAGTAGTGGGCCGAGCTATTCGACCAAGGTTCATGATTTTACTAGACTCATTTATAAAACAGGTTAGATTTGGATTTTTTATAATATCTATTAATTAAAAAGGCTAGTTCAGAGACTTATAACAAAAGGTCTATAAAACTTGTTGAACCGATTCCTCAAAATATATTTGTGTAAAATAAATTATTCTTAGTTTAGATTTTTAACTATTCATTTATATTAAACATAAAATTAAACTAAAAAAATCAATAGTCAAAATTAGTTAAGTTTGTAATTTTTTTATTCAAAAAAAGTTTATAGATTGTAAATATGGTTATGATATGTGACTAATGATTAATATATAAATGAATAAAGCTCTACATCCAAGTAAAATACTAAAATAAGTATAACCAAGTTGTTATAACCGCTTTTTAAATCACGCGCATCTTTCTTCTTAGCTATTTTTTCTTCTCCTTCTTTTTTTCTCATTTTTTCCTCTTTTGTTATCATCACCATCACCATCACTACATTTTTCTCCTCGTCTTTTTTTTTCATTTGATTTCTTCTTTCCATTCATTTTCCTCCTCCTGGTTCTCCATCATCATCGTCGTCATCATCATCATTATTATATCGTCATTAATCTTTTTTATCGTTATCGCCGTTATTATTATTGCTATCATTGAATTTTTGTCATATTAATGATGTTACCTGATTCAAAATTAATTTAGATGGGTTTTTATTCATGATTCAGTCTTGTTTGTGTGCTTGTTTTTTAACTGAGTTTGTGTATCGCACTCATTAAGTAATTTTAGTGTAAAAACTAAGAAAATTATGCGTATTTGTTAAAAATTTCAGTGTATTTTTATTCTAATAAGTTTTGCATAATTTAAAACTCATTAGCACAACGACGAGGGGTCTAACCCTTTCTTCTTCAAGTTGAGGGAGAATATTATCTACAACCCGACTAAAAAACACACAATTTAACCAATTATTCCTGCACATTAACTTGTTAATGAGATGTCACAGTACTAAAGTGTAAATCATTCTATAACTACTTGCGATAAGACATGATAAATTACTCTAGCTATATATTTCTATTATTATTATTGTTATTATTATTATTATTATTATTCTACTAACAAAAATTAATTTTTGATTATTTTATTTATTTCAAATTATAACTTTTAAACTATAAATTTTTAAGCTTAAATTTTAAATTATAAATTTTAATATTTAAATTTTTTAAAAAGTAAAAGCTTTTATAATTAAAAAAATTTATTAACTAATTAAAAATGAATTTTCAGTACTTTCCCATATGAATGAATGAGTCACTTTTAATTTTTTACTTGTTAGAAGTAGGGGTGTGCATGGCCCGGCCCGGCCCGAAAATTCGGCTCGGTCCCGAACACTTTTGGGGCTAATTTGGTGTGATTTCATCGGGTCTAGGGCCGGGTATGGGTCTTAAAAATAGACCCGGTCATTATTTCGGGTCGGGTCCGGGCCATATCTCGGGTCACCCGAAATCGGCCCGGTGGCCCGGTCATCATACACAATTAATATTTTGTGTTATTAGTAATGGATGATGGCTATTATTATGTGAAATTTAAGTATTATAAACTTTAATATTTTGTATTACTAGTCATTATATATAAGACTATAAGTTAATGTTTTATATTTAAAATGCATAAGACTTTAGACTAATGCATAATCTTGTGTTATTTGTATTAATTTAAATATTTAGTGTTATTAGGCAATATTAGTATTGATTATGGTTATGCTTTAATTTTAGATAAAAGTTGGTTCTTATTATATTTTTCTAAGTGAATTTTACCATGTCAAATAATAGTTAGAGTCTTGGAAATTTGGATACTTTTACATGCTAACTTACAAGAAGGTATCAAGGTAACATAACGTTAACGGCCCGGTTTTCACCCGGTTTTTACCCGGTATAATCGTGGCCCGAAAGTGTATATGTTTCATTGGGTCTAGGGTCGGGTTCGGGTCTAACAAATAGGCCCGGTATATATTTCGGGCCGGGTTTGGGTCACATCAAACCCGGTTTCACCCGACCCATGCACACCCCTAGTTAGAAGATATAAATAGAATAGAAGATCAATCGAACCAACCCGTAAATGATGGATTAAATATTTAATAAAAATCTATTAAGCTTAAGTTGGGTTTGGGTCTACTGTGGCGGTGGCAATTCCCCACTACCAAGTACCAACCACAGAACAAGAAGGTCCTCGGAATTTTCAATTTCTCTGTTCCTTTCCTCGTCAAAATTTTCTTCGCCCCCACGCATATCTCTGAATTAAAATATTCCATCCAAGAACATAAAGCTTCCCCTTCAATTTCAAACCCTAGAAAAAAAGCACCTAACCTTGCTTTGTGATCAAGCAGATTTAGGGTTTCTATCTTTCTTCGCGATGGAGGATTGTTGTGCCGTTTGCGCCGAGCCCTTGGAATGGGTTGCCTATGGACCTTGCATGCACCGCGATGTCTGCTCCACGTGCGTCTCTCGCCTCCGATTCATATGCCACGATCGCCGTTGCTGCATCTGCAAGACCGAATGCGACACCGTATTCGTTACCAAGGTATACATAAAATTAGTATTGCCACTCCTCCATAAACTGGATGAATCTTGAATTTTCCGTCTGTTGCCGTATTATCGTATTGCTTCTTTTTCGTTCGTCTCTGTTCACTGAATTAAGATCTTAATTGCGCCACATTGGCATGTTTTGGTTGCAATTCAAATGCTAGTCAAGTCTCTAAGTTGCAAGTGCATTGTCTACTATGGTCACTGCCACTTCCGTTGTTGTTGTCATGACTTGTTCTCAGCTAATTTTTGTTAAAGAGCATCTGATGAGAAATTCAAACATGGCATTATTGTTTTATGGATTTCTGTCGTTGAACTAATCTAGTAAATTTTTAAGTAATATTTGCTGTTACTGTTCGGAAATTGACACTACCGTTTTTTATTGGAAATTATGTACTTCAAATATGGGGCTTGATTTGTTAATTCCATGTTCTTTTAAGTGTTGTTACCTTTTGAGTTTGACGATGTTGTTGATACTCATTTTTACTGCATTCTTCCAGGCTCTAGGAGACTATACACGGATGATTAATGATTTTTCATCCTTACCCTCCGACCCAAGGGAGGGCAAGGTTGGATCATATTGGTACCATGAGGATACAAATGCATATTTCGATGATATGGACCATTACAGGATGATCAAGGCTATGTGCAGGCTTTCCTGCAGTGTATGTGACAGGATGGAGGAGCAACCACATGATGCCTCAAAGCGCCGGCAGAGGTTTAGGAATATAGAGCAGCTGAAGGGTCACTTATTCCACCGTCATAAGTTGCTTATGTGTAGCTTATGTTTGGAGGGGAGGAAGGTGAACTATAAAATACTATTGGGTTCATATAAATGTTTTTAAACGTGAACATGTGTAGTCTGATGGAAGAATTTGTAATCTGTTTTCATATTGAAGTTTTTGACCATCATGTCTATGGCATAGGTATTTATATGCGAGCAAAAGCTTTATACCAGAGCACAGTTGAATCAGCATATAAGCACAGGTGATTCAGAAGTGGATGGAAGTGAGAGTGAGAGAGGTGGTTTTATGGGGCATCCTATGTGTGAGTTCTGTAGAACCCCATTTTATGGGGATAATGAATTATACACACACATGTCTACAGAACATTATACTTGTCATATATGCCAAAGGTAGGAAACTAGGAACTATGCCATTCAAATGGGGAATATCCCTGCCTTTATATTGGTCTGAATGGATTGAAATATAAGTTTCATGCAATCTGTATATTCAATGCAGGCAGCATCCAGGACAATATGAATACTATAAGAATTATGATGACCTGGAGGTAAGATATTTGTTATTTTTTTATTTTATGTTCTTGTTAATTAAGGTGACTTGAAATTATTTTTTTTTGTTGCTTCAATCTTTAAGAATTTGTATGATCATGTCTGCTGGTGCAGATCCATTTCCGTAATGAGCACTTCTTATGTGAAGATGAAGCTTGCCTTGCTAAGAAGTTTATTGTGTTTCAATCTGAAGCAGAAATGAAGGTGCTTCCTATGACAAATAGATCTTTTTTCTGTTTTTTATCCCAAGGCTTTATTTAGGGTGGTTGGCTCTGCTATTTCTATCTAACATTGTAAATAAAATTATAAGTTGCTTTACTGTTGTGAGATTATTTCTCATTGTTAAATCTCTTTTTCTTTGTTTTTGGCTTAGAGGCATAATGCTATTGAACATGGAGGGCGAATGTCACGGTCAAAGCGTAACGCTGCTCTTCAGGCATGTACAGTGACAATCGATTCTGTTTGTTGTTGTTTTTCATTGGCAATTTGGCGTTGCTACGGCAAATAGTATATTCCTTTCTTTGTTACTCCTCTAAGTTAGCTTTTTGTTCTTCCCCTGCAGATACCGACCAGCTTTCGGTATAAGCGTAATGATCAAGACCAACGCCGCGGAAGAGGCCGCTCCTTTCGTCGTGATTTTTCTGAAAATCAACTTTCTATGGCCATTGAAGCCAGCCTGCAGATGGCTAATGCAGCGGAAACATTTCATGATCCATCATCTTCAAGTAGTGGGCAAGTTGCAGTTGATGATGGTAATGCTGATGTTGATTCTATTATTCAGCCATTTGAATCATTAGCTACATCGGGATCTGAAGCATCTGCACGATACCTCCAAGCCTTAGGACCTAACTCGAGGAATGCAGCACTAGCAGATTCATCCTTCCCTCCACTCCCACTAGCTTCCAGCAATGACCAGCAAAGGTCCAAACAGGAGTTGGAAGGTTCATCCAGTAATACCATGGCAGCACGCTTGCGTCGGCATGGGAACAGAAATGTTTCTGTAATTAATGCTGGTAATGCTTGGCCTGCACCAGGTCGTAATTCTACCCAAGCTAGACTGCAATCAAATGCTGCTCCTGGAGTGCCACGTAATTCTAGTCAGATGAAGACCGCAAATAACAGTGGACCTTCACCCTCAACTTATGCTAGTTCTATTCAGCCTACACCCAAAACTGCCCTTGCACAATCATCTGTTGGTTCTTCGCGGGACACACGTGATAATGGAAGAATGGTTCACTCTGCATCTGCTCCAAATCTCATTGAGAGCAACCCCATTGAAGCTTCAATTTCTGAGTTCCCTCCTGTTTCTGCCTCACTAGTGAGCAAGTTATCTGCAAGCACTCAGACTCCGTTGAATGTGGAAAATGTTCAGTCTGCTAACAAGTCATTGGTTGAAAAGATTCGTGGAGCTCTTGATTTTGATGAAGATAGATACACTTTGTTTAAAGACATATCTGGTCAATATCGTCAAGGCACACTTGATACGGAGACATATCTGGACTGTGTGCAGCAGTTTGGTTTGTCTCATCTTGTACCCGAAATGGCTAATTTATTGCCTGATCCTCAGAAGAAGGAAGAGCTCATTTTGTCGTACAAAAGTAGTTTGCAAAGGAATGCTTTACCAGAAAATGGATGGGTCCATGGTGGTTCTGGCATACCCTCTAAAGGTAGTAATGCTTCCAAGAAGGGTAAAGGTAAGTCTGTAGATGGTAGTGGTAGTAACTCCACAGATAGATTAGCAGATAGCTTCTTAAGCACAGTACATCAACTACAGTCAAGCTATAAATCTTCAGAAGAGAATTTGGAGGTGCTATCAAGGGGTGATTATCGAACTAACAAGGGAAAGTCAAAAATCAATCAGCAGATTGATACCAATTCGGGAAATCAACCTTTGAGAATCAGTGGGCAGACAGAGGCATCGAGTGGAATTTTATCAAATCAGAAAAAGGAGGATGCTGGTGTTGGCAGTAAACAACGTAAAAAAACTTCCAAATTTCTTAGAGTGCGACTTGGGGATGGTTCTGCTTCAGCCCTTCTTGATTTTGATAACTCTCAGACTGAGCCAGATCCTGGAACAGACCCTTTGCCAGGTAACAAGAATGACTCCGGAGGACTGCCTGTGCGAGGTGTTTGGCGAAATGGGGGAGGCCAGAGGCTCTTCAACTGAATACGGATCTGTTTCTCCATGGCCTTATAATGTGAAGTATCTCCAAGCATAAAACTGGAATAAACAGAGACTCCAGTTTTAGTTTCAGGAGTGATGATTTCAATGGTCCAATTTGAGTGGGATTCCCAAGTATAGCACGCTGGGATATGACTCTTGTTTTTGTTGAAGGTTTAATACCATTGCCTTAATGGGTGAGCCCTTTTTGTTTGGTTTGGCCGTTTAGGGTATACATTTTGATCAGCTGTCGAAATGGGGGAACGGCGAGTGCCCTCTATACTTAGGTATGTAAGTTGGTGTGGCAATTTGCAGCAGCCTCCTCTTATCTTCTGCCATCGACTTGTCATCTACAGTTCTGTACACTCTGTAGAACTAGTAGATAAATGCCTGGATTTTTTGAGTAGTTAAGAACGGTGAATATATTGTTGGAACCAAAATTACGAGATGATGATACTTCTATGTTTGGATTTTTGTTCAGAGAAATTCTTATCTTCTCCATAGAGTAAATATTTTCCTTTCTCTACATCATTCACCTATTAATTTTTATCTCTCTTGTTTGTTTTCACTTTTTTTTTTTGAAAGTTTTAATGGATGAGATCACTTAATTATAACATTGTAATTTAAGAAATAGAATTATTTATGAGGACTTAATCTTTTCAAATTAGAGTAATGTTCAAATTACAAAGTGTTAGAACTTAGAACACTAATTATGCAAATTTACTCAAGTCTATAAATTTTCAATCATGACTATTTTGTCTTTAGATTTTGTTATTTCAAATGTTGGCTCTTTAAATTTCAGTTATTACCCAGAGCAACATGATTTTCCCTGCATCTACAACATTACAAATTATATCAGATAAAAGACTAAAAAGAGAGTTTTTACTAGCAAATGTATATCCTAAGTCCATTCTAGTATTTACTATTGAATTTAAAATGAAAATTAACGTACATAATATAACATGCAAGAAGAAATTTGGGGTCGCAGAATTAAACTGAAAAAATAGAAGAAACAAATATAACATTGCAACTGATTTGTGATTTGCGAGAATAAAATCTATTTGAAGGGTCATTATAAGAATATGAGAAATTTATGGAATTAAAATATATTTTTTTAAAAAATATTATTCATATACCAAACAATTTTGACATTTGTATAAAAATATAGTTAGTACAAATTAATTGTATACTTAAATTATTTTTAATTAACAAAATTAAAAAACCCATTTAATTACTAAAAAAATAATATCAAAATAAATTTTAGTATAATACTATAAAAAATATACATGTATCCAGTGGCGGAGCTTGAAACGAAATTTTGGAGGGAGGGCAGATAGAAGATAATTGTCAAGATGCTTTTGATATGAATCTCATTTAAAATAAGCTCGTTTAACCTCATCTCTCTGATTTGGGTAATATTGTCAAATTTGAAGTTATTTTTCAGGGTATCATTATAAAGAATTAAGGTCAAACTCATCAGATGTAACTCTTTAAACTTTTGAAGATTGTATCTTACTTTCTTCGTGATTCATTAAAGTAGAAAAACTATCTACAGGTGTTGATATTGTAAAAGTTATATGTTTTCCTTCTTGAATATTAGCCTTCTTCTTAAAAAATACTTATTGAATATTTTAATATTTTTTATCATATAAAAAATTAAATTAAATAAACAGTAAAATATAAATTAATATTAAATTACATAAATAAAAAATACCTAATTTTTTATATTTGAACGCAAAGGTAAATGAAATATTGCTTATTGAATAGAGAGCTACGAAATGCGAATATACTCAATTTAGTCTAAATCCAATATGTTTTGAATATTTAAAATTAAAAATTATTATGCAATAAAAACAAGAGATGAAGATTAAATTTTGATACTTTAAATCATAATAAAGTAAATGTGACCAGAAGATTTATGCATTACAATCTTTTTATTTTATCCAAAAATGCACGTTATATATATTATTTGCCTTATGTATCAGAATTATTTTTAAAAATATAAAAACAAGTATGTGCACCCAAACACAAAAAAAAAAAATTTCTTTGTTTAGTTTATTTCAGTAAAAAAAAAAAAAGTCGCTCGGTGCTTCGTAACCGGAGCCACCTTACAAATTCATGGCCGAGGGAAAAATGGTCCAAACTTGTAAAACCCTGAATTCTTCAATTCAGTCGCTCTTAAACCCTTTCTAAGCTCCTGACCAATAAAAGAAATAAGAAAACTTATTACGCTTAAAGCTTCGTTCTGAAACTCATCAATGGTGGAAGAGGAGCATCAGAACTTGAGCAAATGGCGCTTGGAGCGCGGCCCTTACCTTGGAGACATTTCGGCTCTGTGTTTACTTCGCATCCCCAATCACTCTCTTCCTCTTCTTCTAGCTGGTTTAGGATCTGAGATTCTTCTCTACGACTTAGAACTCGCAAAGATTCTGAGATCCTTCTCTGTCTTCCAAGGCATCCGCGTCCATGGCATCGCCACCTCTCAAGACACTCTTCACTCTGTAGTTGCCGTGTTTGGCGAAACGAGGCTCAAGCTTTTCAGCTTCTCATACGACGCCGTTTCTGAGTCCCCGCAGCTGAACCTGATTCAGTTGTTGCCCAAGTTTCCTCACTGGGTTTTGGATGTTTGCTTTCTCACGGTACTCTCCACCATATTTCTAGCATTTCGTTAATGTCTTCGTAGTTATTTCTGTTATTCTTACTTATCTTCCTTTCTTGCTTGCTTGCCTCTTTGTAATTGGGTAGTAGGGTTGTTTAGCTCATTCCAATGTGGAGAGCCATTTTCTTGCTGTAGGATCTAGCGACAATTCAGTTCACGTTTGGGACATCTCCAACTCTTGTACGGTTCTCAAGGTTCAATCTTCAGGTTGGTTTGTTTACTACTACGACATGGCTTTGATTCCTTTCTTTATTGACTTTGGTTTTTAGCTATTGAGATTATATCTGTAATTGGATCATAGTGCGGTGCCTTTTGTACTCGATGCGACTATGGGGTCACAATCTTCAAGCTCTCCGTGTTGCATCTGGCACAATATTTAATGAGGTAAGGATCAGGGATTGATTCATGTTGAACATTCATGATTGCAAAGTTTCGCATAAAGCATGCTACTATTCTGATGAAAATTTCTTTTGGCATGTTGCTTAATGTCTTTGGATTTTTATTTTATTTTAACTACTCTAAAATGTTTGGTTTGGGAAGATTATTGTTTGGAAAGTGGCCCCTCAGCTTGATAAGTGTTCATCAAGCTTCGGAGAAGACAATGATCGTCAGAGCATTTCATTATGCAATTGCTGTATGTTCAAAGATCAACTTTATGGGGCTGTTCATGTATGTAAACTTATTGGACATGAAGGTTCAATCTTCCGAATAGCATGGTCGTCTTGTGGCTCTAAACTGGTATCTGTCTCTGATGACCGTAGGTGAGTTTGTCTCTTTAAGTCCTATTGTGGGACGTTTTTATGTTTATTCTTTGAAAACAATGCACTTCATGATTAGTCTCTCTGTTCTTTAATGTAGTGCACGTGTCTGGGCAGTTCCTATTGAAGTGGAAGATTTTACGCGGCATGATCCCACTGCCCTTGTCTTATTCGGACATAATGCTCGAGTTTGGGATTGTTGCATTGCTGATCACGTAAACCAATCATTGTTGTTCAGTTTTCAATTTTTCTCAAGGTACATAGGCAAAGCAAAATTAATGCAATGGTCCTCTTTTTGTATGGATTTGTGCAGTTGATTGTCACTGCCAGTGAGGATTGTACGTGTCGTCTATGGGGAGTTGATGGTGAACAACTGCAAGTCATTAAGGAGCACATGTAAGTTAAAACACCAATCCTTGATCTTTGTAAGTTAAATTTCTAATTGTTGGCTTTTGGGTTTTGTGTGGCTCTAAACAAACAGCCATTGAAGATAATTGATTATCTTAACTCCTGAATTCTGTGAACTGAAGGATTTCCATAACCCTTAGTGGTTATACCCTGCAATATTAGCATGCAACCGCTTCACAAAAAATTATACATGAATGCTACACTACTACTTAGGTTGCCTTATCTATTTGGTTTTTATGACACCAAATTTTTCCTGCCTTTCATGCATGCCTTTCAATTCTTATGTTATTATTTAATGAAGATAGGGCAATAATGGAGTGTGTGAATTCTTTGTTATGTAGAGGGAGGGGTATATGGAGATGTATGTATGACCCAAATTCGGCACTTCTCATAACGGCTGGGTTTGACTCAGCTATCAGAGTGCATCAGCCTCATGCTTCTGTATCCAGCGGATTGGCAGCAGCACCAGGCCCTCCTGACAGGGCAGAGACATTTTCCATTTGCATCCCTAATGTGTTGGATCGTATTGGACTCATGGACAGGTAGGGTTGTTAAATGTGATGCTCACCTTAGATACCTACTTCAGAATTGTCAACTCAATTTGGGACACCTTTGTTACCAATTTTAGTATTGTTTAACTTTTCCTATCTTGTTTGTTGCAGCAAGAGTGAATATGTACGTTGTTTACGTCTTGCCTCTCAGGACAGTCTTTATGTTGCCACAAATCATGGTTTTCTTTACCATGCTAAATTCATTGGTGCAAGAGGTGCTCAGTGGAAGCAACTTGTTCAGGTCAGCAATGGGGCTCAAATTATCTGTATGGATTTATTGTCTAAGGACTCAATTGAACTTGACTGCGGTGCTGACAATTGGGTTGCTATTGGAGATGGTAAAGGAAATATGACAGTTATTGGAGTTACTGATAATGGTTGTACTCCTACAGTGAGACTAAACTTCACCTGGTCAGCTGACATGGAGAGACGGCTCTTGGGTACCTATTGGTGCAAATCTCTGGGATGCAGGTAATGACCTGTATCTTTAAACAATACTGTGTAACCTACTGACAAGATTAGGAGCCAGTGCAGAGATACATGAATCTAGTTAATGAGGTGTTAACCTTTGCTTCTTTGGTCACTCCTTGACAAGTATCCTGGCCTTGCAATTCATTAGGGATAACCTATATTAAGAAACTTCAACGAGGGAATAGAAATTTACTTATTGATAAGTTAACTTGCATGACTTCATTAATTTCTTTGGTTCACACTTAACAGGCCCTAGTATCAATGTGTTAAGCTACATAGTCATCCCATGGTTTCATCTTACCATGCATATTGTGTTGTGCAATCAGATTGGAGATCCTGATACGTTATAATATTCTTAGTTTACCCCTTCTGGTTTTGCATATACTTGTGCATAAATACTTATATTTTTTGTGTTTCCTATTCCTTTCACTGTGTTTCAAATTCAAGTTAATAAAAGGATTATCTTTACATGATGATGCAAAAATTTGTAGGTATGTCTTCACAGCTGATCCTAGAGGAACATTGAAACTATGGAGGTTGCCTGATCCCCCACAATCTAGCCTCGCAGGCTCCATGAAGAGTAATAGTGCATCACATATAGCAGATTTCATATCAAATTTTGGAATGCGGATAATGTGTTTGGATGCTTGCGTGGAAGGAGAGGTATGATTATCTGTCTCCTGTCTTCCAGGGGTAACTTGGTGGAGTTTGAAGTGTTCAGCATTGCTTCTTCATGTTGTCTGGTAGAATATAAGCTAATTGGTAGAATCGGACATTCTGACTTCGTCTACATTTGTTTAAGCTTTTAAGACTGTGACCCTTAATGCATTAAATGAAAATAACAACTTTTGGGTAGAGATGGAGTTGGACTTTCAAGTTGCGTTTGGAAGGGAGATAGAGACTAAGAGATTGAGACTGGGAAAAAGAGACTAAATTAAGTTTCTGTATTGTGTTTGGTGTAAAATATACTAGACTGAGTTATGTCTTAGTAATATGTTTAGTTTAAGATAAATATGGAGATTGAAGGGTAGATTTGAAATTTGAAAAGTTAAATGAGAGTATTTTTGAGAAGAAATGTTATTAAAGTTTTATTCTCCGTCCCTAAAAATTTCAGTCTCCTGTGTTCCCACTTTCTAAAGATACTGAAGAGACTGAAAGTGTCTCGGAACTGAAATTTTAGTTCCAGTCTCTGATCACCAAATACAATACTGAGTCCTAGGATCTGAAAACAAATGTACCTTATATGACATTTTCAAAATTTCAAGAACAATAAGGAATTGGGACATCTTCGGATATTTTTCATTTTCAGAGATGTTACCAAATTTAAAAATAGAAAATTCATCTGGAATCTGAATATCAAATTTTATGCAGATCCTAGTGTGTGGAGATGTACGTGGTAATATGGTTGTGTTCCCTTTGCCAAAGAATCTGGTGCTTGGCACATCATTAGTACAAGAAGGGAAGATAACTCCGGCAAATCATTTCAAAGGGATTCATGGTATATCAAGTGTGTCTAGTGTTTCTGTGACTAAGCTTGGTCATAATCAGCTTGAGATAAGCTCAGTAAGTTTGATTATTCAGGTTCCTATTGAAGAGTATTGTTAATATGCAGGCCAGGAAACAGAACTGCAAATATTGACTAGCCATAATTTGAATACAATTTCTGATTTTTATTCATGTTCAGACCGGAGCAGACGGATGTATATGCTATCTAGAATATGATAGAGATATGCGTACTTTGCAATTCATGGGGTTGAAACAGGTGAAAGAGTTGAGTTTGATTGAAAATGTTTCTGCGAATAACAACTCTGTTGGTACATTATCTGGCGGTTATGCAGCTGGTTTTGCATCAGTTGATTTCATAGTGTGGAACTTAGTTAATGAGAGTAAGGTACTTTGACTATCTTTTTCCTCTAGTCTGGTCAATTAATATTTGCTTTTGTTTCTCTGTTTCGCATCACATTACTTCTTGCTCTAGCTGTTATGATCAACTGCATACATTGTCTGCAGGTGGTGAAAATTCCATGCGGTGGATGGCGCCGTCCTCACTCCTACTATCTAGGTGATATACCAGAGAAGGAAAATTGCTTTGCCTTTGTCAAGGTTTTCTTGATGCTTTGAACTCTTAATTATTGAGAAACACAACTAAACAATTTGCATATCTTTAAACTTTTTTGTGTCTTAAAGCACCTGAATATGGCCATCAGATCTTTCTTTAAACATATCAGTCAACAATGACAATTATTACAGGATGAAATGATACATATCCATAGACACTGGATTCATGATAAAGGTGAGAAGATATATCCTCAGAGGTTACATTTGCAATTTCATGGGAGAGAGATACATTCCTTGTGCTTTATCTCTGAAGATATACTCCCTGGAGATTCTTATAAGCATACCTTATTTTCTAAATTAAGTTGGATTGCAACTGGATGCGAGGATGGAACTGTGAGATTGACTTTGTAAGTACTGTCTGCTGTCTGGTTGAGCTGGATTGAATACCTTATTAAACACCTAATGTGTCTATTTGATTTAGGTACTCTCCAGATATTGAAAATTGGTCCATGTCAAAACTGCTTGGTGAACATGTTGGAGGATCAGCTGTAAGATCAATTAGTTGTGTGTCAAAACTGCATACCTTTTCACCAAGTACTACTGATGTACCCGGTGGAAATGGTGAACTGAATGCTGCTGTTGAGGGTGAAGATAATCTAACCTTACTCATATCTGTGGGTGCAAAGCGTGTGGTAACTTCTTGGCTACTGAAATATCAGAAGCAGAGTGACAAAAATGACCTTTTAATTGATCATCAGTATAATTCAAAAGGAGTTGATCAATTTTTGTCAAGCTTGCCCTCATCAATGACATTCCAGTGGCTTTCTACTGATATGCCAGCAAGATATTCGATTACCCAGAAATATCCGGAAAATGCTCCCGAGAATGTAGTAAGTGCTGCTGAACAAGTTTCTAATACAGAGGTTGATGGTAGACCTGGATCTCTGTTGAATGAAAGGGGAATGATGAACTCAATCAAAGATAAACATGAGGATGACTGGAGATATCTTGCTGTTACTGCTTTTCTTGTTAAATGTGTGGGTTCCAGGTAGAAGAAACACCAATTTGTTACTTGATTCTATTTCCGGTGAACTCTGAACATAATTTCATGGGGAAAAAAAAATCTCAAACTTACTTCCATGTTAATACTTTTCAGGATATCTGTTTGTTTTGTTGTTGTTGCCTGTTCAGATGCTACACTTGTGTTACGGTCTTTAGTTTTGCCCTTCCGCCTATGGTATATACAGTTGCTCCTACCTAACTCTTATCATAATGTTGTTCCATGCTTTTTAATCATTTGTTATGTTTTAACATGGCTCCCTTTCCGTTGGCAGGTTTGATGTTGCTTTGTTAGTTCCCTTACTAGCCCCAGTCTTGTCATTGCAGCATATAATTTTCCCCATATCTAGGCCTTTTAAAGGTGAGTATTTTCCTGATGTGAGGCTGGAAAATGTTCTGTACCACCTGTTTCATTCCTTTTATTGTGAATCTGGAAGTTTGTTTATTACAATACTCTTTATTAGTTTGTCTTTTATGAATATTTAGGCAGTTGTTTTGTAATTAGGTATTATTTTGTGGCATGTTTAGTGTGTGACAATGCCAAACTAGAATTAAGAAGATTATGGCATTCCTATCTCACATTTCACTCTGCACACTAGAATAATTTTAGATGTCCTTGTACATCTTTTTGTCAAATATCTAATTTCCTGGTTTAATTTTGCTTGTATTGTGTCTTTACTTTCTTCTGCAGAAAACACTCAATTTGGAAATGCTTATATTGCAATCAGTGGATCTACTGATGGGAGCATTGCTTTTTGGGACCTGACTGATAGTGTTGAAGCTTTTATGCAGAGGATTTCTGTTTGTAATGTAGAGAATTTCTTTGATTGTCAGAAACGCCCACAATCAGGGAGAGGAAGTCAGGGTGGTAGATGGTGGAGATCATTGAGCAGTGGTTTGTCAAAGAAAAGGCAGCCCAGTGATCAGGTAACCTCAAAAGCAAAAGATGAAACCAAAAGCATCTGTCATGCTGACACTGTTAGTGGTGACTCTTCAATAACAAATGGATCCGAAGACAGCAAAATGGGTTGTTCCCAAACCACGCAAACAGCTTTCCCTAAGTCGGAGATTAAAACTGATAATTCCTTGGTGGAAATATGTGAAATACAGCCTCTACGCCTTTTGCAAAATATTCATCAATCTGGAGTCAATTGTCTCCATGTTTCAGAGATAAAAGGTGGCCAAAACAACAATAGTTGCAATGTATATAGTATAGTTAGTGGTGGTGATGATCAGGCACTTCATCATCTTACCGTTGAACTATCACTTAAGTCAACAAATTCAGATAATGGGGTTGTGACTCCAGAAATAAGATATTGGACCTCTGGACCTGAATATGAGGACATAAGTTTTCAAAGTTGGAGCAAGAGTTATGGAATCAGGTTCTTAAATTATGTGAAAATTCCTTCGGCCCACAGCTCTTCAGTCAAAGGTTAGATACCATTTAATTATTCATCTTAAAAGAAAACTCCTCTTAAGTGAGGTTGCTTCGCTAGGTAGCAAGGATGTATCCATCCATGGACCCCAATTTAATTTAGAAAGCATTCTTATTTTGACCTACCTAATTTAAAGGTGAATCTATCCTTCAGAGTAAATAATTAAATATACTTCAAAAGGAGCGTTTTCATTCTCGTCAGTATGAATATGCAATTTTACTTTCTTTGAAGAAAAGTTGGCATGTTAGGTGATATTTGTTAGACTAGTGCTTCCTTGTTTTTATTTTTTTCCCTAGAAAATTTTCATTTACTTCCTCTAGCATTTTCTCTCACCCTAAATCTTAAATCTATGATTCCTTTTATAGATATTCATGCTTACAAGAATACTCTTTCGTTTGAAATGATTTTCCAAGAGATTAGCATTTGCTTTTAATTGACTAGATAATAAAATATTTATGACCTCTGCAAAACCATACCCATTGTAAAGCTGACAAGTGATAACCATGAAATGCTTATGGAAATTCTGTTTTCAAGAAGTTTAATCATCGGTAGCATTTGTTTGTGAAGGTGTGTGGACGGATGGGTCTTGGGTGTTTTCAACCGGACTTGATCAGCGAGTCAGATGCTGGCGACTTCATGACAGTAAACTCGTCGAGCATGCACATCTAATAGTTAGTGTACCAGAGCCAGAAGCATTATCTGCTAGAGCCTGTGTCAGGTGATTGTTAAATATCAGAATATGACAGGACAATATTGAGTGATGCATCATCTTATTCTTTCACCTGACTCTGGTTTGTATCATATGTAGGAACCATTATCAGATTGCTGTTGCTGGCAGAGGGATGCAAATAGTTGACTTTTCAGTATCATAACATTATACTCATGTCTGGTGAAGAATGAAATTTTACATTAGAACAGTTTATGGAGGTAATTTTTCTGCTCCTCGTTAATATCAACCTAGACCTACCAGATATCACTACTATGAGTCAATGGTCCTTAGTTGCTCCATGTACTCAAAAAATAATATTTTGATACGAGTAGCTGTTCATTTTATTGGATTGCTGATGCAATGTTTGCATATTGGGTGGACAGAGTTAAAACCAAGGTTGTTTTGTTGTAATTTTGGGGGTGGGTGGGTCAGTTGAGGAGGGAAATTCTACAAATGTGTATTATTTATTTATTTAGATGAAAATGTCATGTTATATATATTGTCATTTGATTATATCAAATCCTAAGTGATACCGTGTTGATCCCACTATTCTTTTTTAATATATCATGATCATTATCATCGTCATTAATTCATTATTATTAAATATCATCATATAATGAGCCCTCGGCCTAAATAATAAAACAAAAACATAGCGGCAATGCTTTCCATGAATTGATTACTAATTATAAAAATCTTTATAAGTAATTCCCCCCACCCCACCCCCACCAACATTATGATAAATGAAGATTTCCCAATTATTATCTAAAATGTAGATAATATTTAAAGATAATAATTGTTGCTTATATAAAGACGTCTTTATAAAAAAATAATATTTAAAATGTAGATATTTATCGTGTCAAGTAATTTAGTTAAACATATCAAAAATATCTAATAATTTTTAGTTATTATATTTACATAAAGATATTTTTATGTAAATAGTCTCAATAGAATTTTCTATTAGGTTGTAGAAAGAGATGGCTTGAGGAAATTCATTAAGGTCCTACGGTTTAGGATTTACTATGTCTAATGGTTCATTGCTTCCAAGACAGAAGGACTTAATTATTGACTTATGTGAAAGATTAAATGCATAGTTGGGCTTAGTTTAATATGTATTTATTTATTCATGGTAAGAACTCTGTGCTTCAAAATTCTAAAACTTAACAGATCTTTCACCCGTTGGAAGACAATAATGTAATGTTACACGATAAAAACTCAGATGAAGTCGACTTCACGTGAAGTTGATACAGCTGTTGGATGAAAATTTAGTCAAATCAGTCAAATTATCTAACGGCTCTCAGATATCAACTTCATGCGAAGTCGATTTCACTTGAATTTCCACCATGTTACACACATTAGATTAGTTTGTGTGTGTACATAGTTCTAGCTAGAATGCGTCGGCTAATTATAATTGAGTTCAGTTTGTCTTGTAAATAACCCCACCGCCACCTTTGTAGTTGGCTATTCCATTGAGTATGCAATAAATGCTTCATGTTCGTAATTCATGTAAATTATAAACTATAGTCCTTTGTCTTTTAAAACAAGTAAGATAGAAATGGCAAGTGGGCCACAGCAAGTGGTGCTAACTTTGTATTGTAGCAAATCGTTATAACTTATATCAATTTTGTATGGATGAATGCACGTTTTCACAATTATGATGCTTCGATCTAACATGGTTTCAGATCTATTCTTTTTGATTTTGCGCTTATGGAAAGTTAATTGCCACTAGCTTTCCCATACTCATTTTCACAGTGATGAGAAGGGAATATAATGGAATGCTTAGATGCGGAGAATTTTATTAGATCTCCAAACGCGGATTCAATTGAACTATGCATGTCTATACACAGATTGTAAAGTTCACTCATTCATGAGCTGTTCTTAGCTACTTCCATTCTAAAAATATTTATAACGTTTTTTATCTCTAAAATTTTTCAAATGGAAAAGTTTACGGGCCAGCAGTTTTATTGAATTTTGGCCAGCATGTAACCAGCAGAAAAATGTGAGTCATTGAATGAAATCTCACACCAATCTCACACCATCAAATCATTATTGATGGCTAGTTGATGGCTAACAATCACAAAAATTGCTGGCCTCCTAGTCTTTAATATTTTCGATTTGTATCAAAATTATTTATGAAAGTTTTCAATTTTGTCTCTAAAATTTATATAAAATTAACATTTAGTAGTAATTTTGAATGAAACTAAACGTTAAGAGTATTTTAAAAAAAAATCGCAAACAGACAAAAAAGATATTTTATTATTTACTTTGACAATAATAACAATAATAAAAAAGCAAACTTTTTTTATATAAATGTTAGATATAGATATGTAGTATGAGTCTTCATTATCTTGCGGTGCGTTTTTTAGGTTGGGTTCATACTTATCTTAATTTTAGTTGGATATATATATAGAGAGAGAGAGAGAGAGAGAGAGATTTTGGCATAAGCACACAATATATACTCTCGTTCTATTCGCTTTTATTTTATTCTTTTTTAGAATTTTGGATAAGAGAGGCGCACATGTCGCATTGCCCTTGAATTTAAAGAGAGGAATATATATATATAGAAAAAGTAGCACTGGACTCGATCAGATTTTTCAAACAGTTTACTAGTATAATTCTATGTTGTTGTTGATATCAAACATGCATCTCTCTCCCTTAGCACACAAAATATAAAATTCTAAAAGTAAACATTTGAATAAATATAAAAAAGTAAAATATTAATTAGTTAACATTAACCAACTTGTATATTGATGTGGATATACTTATAAGCTTTGGACATGGATTAGGAAAGAATATAAGTATTGATGCAATATCAATGACGAAAACAAAACATTAATATAGTATGATCAAAGCGAAAAGGAAAACTGAATTTCAAAATATTATTGTTAATTACTTAATTAACCAATTTTTTTATTTCATTTTTACTCTATTAACACTAAACATACCGTTATCTTTTTTAGTTTACCAAGTTCATTTTTGTACACTATTTTCATTATTATTGTAATGCATCGTTAACTACTCACCAGATAATAAATTATTGTGATTTGGAAATTATATGGAAAAATAATAAGATCATACCTAAAAGGCTAACAATCAAGTCCTAATAGATTATGATATATGTATATATTTTGGAAGTTAAAAATTTACATTCAGATATTTTCATGTAAAATTAATAATTTGATTCATTAAATTATAATTTAATTAATTCTGTTAAATTATTCAACCATTTTTAATTAACAACTTCAAATAAAAATAGTCTTCACCATTTTGGACATACATCATGAATTCATGATCATGCAGGCATGCATATATAGTGACCCTGATTGAAGAACCCAAATATACATAAATCACTGTCAATCACCTACCTCGCGTTAGACAAAACAAAACAAAAGGGCAAAAAAAATTCACCAACCTCCCAAAAAAAAAAAAGTTTACCTAATAGTAGATGCTAAAATTATTAATTAAAAATATATAAATTTTAAAATCCTTTAATCACTAATCTAAATATTAGCTAAATCCAACGTGCTAATCTGCGCAACCTTTTGGGGCATTCGCTGACAACAATGCCACACTCATTACTTATAAGTTATAACAATTTCTTTGTTTCTTTTTCTTTTTCGAAGATTTAGTAACGTCACTTAATAATTTTTTTAATGTAAATTTTGTATTAAAAAATTAAAGGTAATATATATATAAAGACTTTACTTTTTATAGGCACTGACAGTGTAAATAAATTTACACGCATCTAATTGTAATGACATGTTAATAAAATAATTTTTTTTTACATTAGCGAAGTAGATGATTCAAAAAATTAGATATAACTTGACGATTCTGTAAAATTTTTTACATTATCAGTATATCAAAATTAAATTTATATATAAATAATTTAAAAAATAAAAATATTTTTTAGCAAAAATCTCTCTCTTTTTTTTTCCTTTGTTATTTCTTAATTATACTTGAATAATCAAAACAAATAATGGGAATTAGGAAGCTTATCACTTGACTGGTTTTGAATTTTGACCTTATACATGGGTAATGGGTTGGTTGAGTTTCTCATATGCCTAAATTAAAAGCAATTACTTCTTCAATCATCACACTACTCTATTTGTGGTTGGTCACCAACCCTCCACTTACCACCTTTCAAAATACAATCATGCCCGAAGGAGAATCATGTTTCCACTATAGCAGGAAATAACGAAATATATATTTTTTCAATTACCCCCAAGTTAATAAAAATATTAAGATTTTAGTACTAAAAATTAAAAAACAAATAATAATTATATTATGTTTATACAAAAAATTAGTTATAAAATC
>NC_029777.3:6733310-6737822 GCF_000817695.3 Arachis duranensis | reverse complement strand
ATATATAAATATATTATAACTGATTTTTAGTGTTCATATAATATTTTTAAAAAATAAATTCAGTTTTTTGGCCATCATCAATTATTAATAAGAAACCCTATTTACAATTCATAGCATAAGGTCTATACTCTATATATTGACAAAATTTTATGCATATACATCTCCTCAACATATCCCTGCATGATTCACTTCATTACTATGTTGCTAGTCAATAAAACTCCATGTAATTAAGACAGCCTCATTAATCAACGCTTTACAATAATGAGTCAATAAATTGGTCAGATTGGCAGCTACTTTTTTTTTTTCCAACAAAACCCCGTATATTTACTTTTTATTATTATATTTATTTTTTTTAAAATATTTGAGAAACAATAATATTAATCTAAATCAAATATAATTTTAGATTATTACCTATTTAACATTGCATTACCGTGTCTTTTGATTCAACTAACAAGTAACAACGCCATTAATCCCCTCCCTTCCCCGTTCCTTTTATTTTATATATAAAAAATCTGTATATGAAATCAGCCATGCTCAAATTGTTGAATGTTGACTAAATAATAATGTTAGTGGCTTCATAAGGATTTAAAATTTTATCATAATATTCGATATGCTATATCCCGCATCTTATAAGAATATGGAAAAGTATACCATAAACTTTATTATTAAATTTAGTCTTACTAAGAAATTATCCTAGTTGTTTGGAATGTTATTGTAAGCTGTGACTTTTATTTTCCAAATCACCATTTTCCAAATGCATGACAAAGCAAGGGAAAAAAAAAAACCCTGTATATTCAGCACAAGACAAAAACTCAATTAGGTTGAGAGTCAATATCAATGTCACGTTGCGTTAAAACCACTAAAAAATTCATTCAACAATTTTACATTTTGACACATACACAAAAGGGACTTTGGTTTACTTTTCGCACACATATTTTACTTATTTTATCTCGCGAATATATTTCCTTGCTTAAATTAATATTAATAATCGAAAATGGTATATGTTGTATAATATAAGATCAGTGCATTATTGAAAGAGGAAAAAAAAAAGGTTGAAAAGAGAATCAATCAATCTGGACATATGACAAAAGATGAAGGAGCCTGGGATCCGATCTAACCGTTTTGTACCACCGACACTTCTATTTCTGTTGGCTTAAGAGAAAAATACTTGACAAATTAATATACTACTATGAAATGGAAAACAGATCTTATTAATTATTAATTTATTATTATTATCACCAAACTAAGGGGGATTAATTCCTTAATTTAATTGTTTGGATAATAAATAATGAAGATAAAGGCAAACATACAGCTGGTGAGAAGCTAAAGAGTGAGTAAGGACGCGCCTAGGGTTGGTGAGTAACCGGCAGTATCCGGTAAGTTTCAATTCCTTGAAATTTCACGCGTATCTCACCAACCGAGAGAAATCCCATCCCTTGATTTTGCCGTCAAATCTAACGGCTGCACCGTGGGTTCCGGTGGCCAGTCACGTTGGTGAATGATGGGTATAAATAGGAGGTTATGAGGGGAAGTAAAACGTTGTCCTTAACCAGCACCATTCTCTTACAAGCGAGTGTTCTTCTCTCAACTTTCTGAATTCAATTTTCATCACTCGCTTCGCATCTTCAGGTTCAGCTCCTTCACCTTTCTTCTCTTTGGTTTCTTTTCTGTTTAGCATTTTATAGCTGCCAAAACGGTTGTTGTCTGTTTTACTAAATGGTCTGCGACGGTTACAGATCTGAATTTTATCCATGCTTTTTTGTTTTCTGTGCTTTTGACTGCTGTCGTTTTGTGGCTCTGCGATGTCGTTTTGGAAGTTGAACTACACGTACTTATTTCGGTTTGTGCTCGTAATTCGTGTTGCTTTTTGATGAAGCTTCATCTTCCGTCGAGATAGATGAATAGATCTGTTGCTTGAATCTTCTAATTGTTCATCTCTGGTTGCTGATCTGATGAAGTTCATTTGCATTTCTTGCTTAGTGATTTCAATTTGCGCTGTTACCACGAATATTTTGTGAACTTGTTTGTTTGAAGTCTAAGATTCTATCCAATTTTCGTCACTGGTTTCACGGGAATCTTATATGATATTCTTTGTTATCGTCTTGGCTGCACTAGTTTTTTTTTTTAATATAATTTTTAAAGGCGGGAATAATTTGATTATGTTAACCAATCTTGCCGTAACTTCCAGTTCTTATTAAATTTATTTTAGGAGTATGTGACTTCAGTGCTTTTGATTTCTAAATTCTAATATTAAATATCAGATCTTAATAACTTTCATGGATGAGCAGTTTCGCACTAAGTGATCTTGATTTTCCCGATATTCTTTTATGCATTTGCTTTCAAGCTTTTGTGCTCATTCGTTCTAACCTTCTGTTTACTGTTTTGTACAGCTTGACAAATGGCCACCGAGACCTTCCTTTTTACTTCCGAATCTGTCAACGAGGGTCACCCTGACAAGCTCTGCGACCAGGTCTCTGATGCAGTTCTCGATGCCTGCCTCCAGCAGGATCCCGATAGTAAGGTTGCCTGTGAGACCTGCACCAAGACCAACATGGTCATGGTGTTTGGAGAAATAACAACCAAGGCCAATGTAGACTATGAGAAGATTGTCCGTGACACTTGCCGCAACATTGGATTTGTCTCTGATGATGTCGGTCTTGATGCTGACAAATGCAAGGTCTTGGTCAACATTGAGCAGCAGAGCCCCGATATTGCACAGGGTGTCCATGGCCACTTTACCAAGCGCCCAGAGGAGGTTGGTGCTGGTGACCAGGGTCACATGTTTGGTTATGCTACTGATGAAACCCCGGAACTCATGCCTCTCAGCCATGTCCTTGCAACAAAACTTGGCGCCCGCCTCACCGAGGTTAGGAAGAATGGTACATGTGCTTGGCTGAGACCAGATGGTAAGACTCAAGTAACTGTTGAGTACTACAATGACAATGGTGCCATGGTCCCAGTTCGCGTCCACACTGTCCTTATTTCCACCCAGCATGATGAGACTGTTACCAATGACCAAATTGCTGCTGATCTTAAGGAGCATGTTATCAAGCCTGTCATTCCTGAGAAGTACCTTGATGACAGGACCATCTTCCACCTTAACCCTTCTGGCCGCTTTGTCATTGGTGGCCCTCATGGTGATGCCGGTCTCACTGGAAGAAAGATCATCATTGATACTTATGGTGGCTGGGGTGCTCATGGTGGTGGTGCTTTCTCTGGAAAGGACCCTACCAAGGTCGACAGAAGCGGTGCCTATATCGTAAGGCAGGCAGCAAAGAGTATTGTGGCTAGCGGTCTTGCCCGCAGGTGTCTTGTTCAGGTTTCCTATGCCATTGGTGTCCCTGAGCCCTTGTCAGTCTTTGTTGAATCTTATGGAACTGGGAAGATCCCTGACAAGGAGATCCTTCAAATTGTGAAGGAGAACTTCGACTTCAGGCCCGGAATGATCACCATTAACTTGGACCTCAAGAGGGGTGGCAACAGGTTCTTGAAGACAGCTGCTTATGGACACTTCGGAAGGGATGACGCAGATTTCACCTGGGAAATTGTTAAGCCACTCAAGTGGGACAAGCCTCAGGCATGAGGGGTTTCGAATGAATGTGTAAACCTTCCTTTCTTCAATGGCTGCTATATCTTAGTAGGTGTGGAATGAATAATTCGCCTGTTTAGTTACTGCTGCTCCATCTTTAGGTCTATAATGTCATCTTATATCATACCTAAACAATTTTATTGTTTGTTACTTTTTTTTTTTTAACTCACAATTTAATTCTTCTATATCCAATTATGTTACCGTGTTGACGCAATGAAACATTTATGAGAATTTTGCCCCAATTGGTTTCAATGTAAAACGATGTAAAAGCTGCGTGTGAATTTTTTTTCCCCCTATCAATTTACCACTTTACTAGTTAATAGAATTCTCGGCCTATTTTCTCTTGTTTTTATTTTTCAGTATCCTGATCTATATTCAGAGTTCTCATCATGTGAATCTTGCAACAATTCACAAGAGAAGAATAAGCCTTATCATAGCTGGAAAAGGTTCCAAATCAGGGCCAGTCGTTACTACTGACTCTATCAAATGTTCTCTCATTTTACCCCCTCCTAATTCGTTGCTCCAACACGTTGCATTTGCCTTCATGGCAATGTTCAAGGACAAGTACAAAACAGATGAGAACAAAGGTGTATATCCATATTCCATATGTAACATTATGTCTGACAAATGATCTTTCGAAAAAAGGTTGATCGCACATCCACACAATTATTTATAAATTATAATTGAATGAAGTAAAAGAAAAGGAATGTCTGATTTTGGTATAAAAAAATTTCAGATACGTTTGTGGTTTTTAAAAGTATATTTATCTTATTTTGTGTTTTATAAATAAAAAAATTATATGTTTGTATTTGTAATTTTTAGAAATTGAGTGCTTTTAAAACACTAAAAAAATACTTTTCAATACTAGTACATATTTATCAAAATTTAAGAGTCTAAACTTTCAAACAAAGCATTCAAACACA
>NC_029777.3:6722334-6732598 GCF_000817695.3 Arachis duranensis | reverse complement strand
TGTTTATCGGTATAATATTTTACCCTGTCTTTCAAGTTTTTTATGAATTTCTTTAACATATACTCTAAAAGTATATTTTAAGATTACTATAAAAAAATATTTTGTTAAAAATTATTGAAAAGATATTTTTTTAATAACATAAATATATTAAGAACTTCAAAAAATATTATTAAATTATTAAAATATATTTTTAGAATATAAAATAGCCAAATCCTTTTTCTATTTATCTTTGGAGACATATTCTTCAACCAATTCTTCCCTGGAGAGTTCGTGCTTTGCATAGCACGTCGTCCAATGCAGAGTTTCTAGCTGATTCATCTCTTTTGCACTGAGTGAACACTGCTAATTGCACCAATGATATGCGTATATTATATGGGACAATGCTACGCATCAAGATAATCCAATAATATTGATTTTAATGTAGTTTTACATGAACAATTTCTGTTAGATTATAGAAAAACTAGACATTCATATAAAAAAAATTTTCAGCTGTCAAAAAATAGAACATACAAACCTATATGCATTTCAAAAATAAAAATCATAATATCTTGAATATTTGCTAAAATCTAAACATTAAAATAGTACCAAATCCCAAATTTGCCATATACAAACGACCAAAGGCTACAAGCATGTATCTACTACAGCATCATATAAAGGATTTCTCAGTTCTTCATCAGAATAACTTAAGAGAAAGTCATGGCACTGAAAACTACTCTGCATATCACCAATAATTTTATGTATTAATTATTTGTATGAATAAACACTGTATTTTCAGTTGTTTTTGCATTACTTTAATTTGCACCTTTTCCAGATAATAAGCAGACTAATGGGAGTTAGACCATATTTTCATAATTTTATATCTCTTATGATATAATTATAAATTTATAATCCTAATATTTTAGCGCACGTTAAAACCACTTTTAATCTAGAGGATATCTCTCTACCATGGAGGTACTACTAACCTAACACATTGGATCAAGTGTACATTTTTAACTTGTCATTCTTGTAACATGTTCAAATAAATCGAGTTTTTAAAAGTCGAATATTTTTCACTCGGCAAAAGTACAATCAAACAATAGCTGAAGAATTTTCTTTTTCTTTCATGTTAACAAATTATTGCTAGCATGCCTAAACTAACAAACTAAACAGAGAGAAACCACCTTAGACAATCGACCTTTAAAGGAGGGAGAAGTAATATTAAGAGTCACACGTGACACATTGAGTAAATAAATAACTCAAAGGAGTATTTAAAGTGTGAAACACTCTCATATGATAGATTAATATTTTGGATTGGAATTTTTAATAGATACAACGAGATTCAAAACTAATTGGCTAAATTTTAATAACAATTGTTTATTTTATGGAAGGTATTATTCCAGGATCATTACCTTTCATAAATTTTACAACTTTTTTTTTTATCATTTACAGTAACATTTAATTATGTCTGGCTGGATAATTATTTACATAGTTTCTGACTTTAACATTAATATTATGCTGTTTCTGACTTCAAAATTAATATTATGTTGTTAATATTACTAGTTATAAATTAATATTAATATAAACTAGTTATAAATTTAGATCCAAAAAAAGACTTCTGATGTTGTGTAACTAATATGTAATCAATATATTAAAATAAAATAAAATAAAAGAAAATAAAATATACAATCATCATACATGCATTATTAATTAGATATTGATTAAAAAATTGTTCACCACTTAAAATTTCTCCTAAATATAGAGTTTGTCTTTAAATTTTTAAGACCCAATTAACATGGTTCTCAGATCTCATAAGTTTTAGCTCGTCCATAAAGAGAAGGTTGAACTAGTCACCTAAAGCGATTATTGGCTCCTTAAAAGGGACTTGTGACCAAATACAGTTTTAAGAATAAATGAAGATCCGCATACATCGTACAAGGATGCAGTGCACATAAATAATAATATATAAATAGCATTATTTGTTTTAGACAATACAAATAACCATTCCTACAGGAAATCTGAGTCATACAGTCTATTACATTACCTATTCAAATTTTATTCAAGTTAATGAAACCTCTCAGCTCAGCTTGTTCCGTACTCCAACGATTCCCACCTGAATGGGCGGAACACGTACAGAACTTCCGGCGAGCTCTTAAACAGAAGCGCGACACAGACACAGACTGCTGCTATAGCCACCATCGACAGCATAGCAGGTCTGTATGCCAGAGACTTGCCTACTACAGCTCTACAAGACAACTTATTATCACATAGTTTGCACTGCTTTTGGGCACTTCTTCCTTCAGCCTTTCCAACAATGTCGAAGCTGGTCGTCTCATTTTGCTTCTGGTTTGTATTGAACCCAGTCAGATTGCTTGGAATGTCAACCACAACATGAGCCCCTCCTTGCCTCTTGTTGATTTTCTTCTGCACCAGGTGAATGTAAGCATAATGGCCTCGTAAACGTGCATAATCCTCGGGGGTCGAGCCTGTGCTATCACGAGCGCTCTTCCATGCTTCGATTCCCACCTGAAAAAAAAATAGAAAAAAATTCCAATTTATCATCACAAGTTGAACAGCAGCAACATAAGTATATTATTCCATTATCCCTAGTTAACAGCTTGATAAATCTGGAAAGCACGGGGATTGGCAAGAACAAGATATTATCTGTGGTACTTTGGTAGATCAAACAATAGAAGCTATGCAGGGTTGTTTGTCTTTTGGTAATGCAGATAGACTACACGAAATCGCAAATAATTTGACTTTAGTTACAAATGCAGGATTTGGAATATGACAGGCCATGAAATGTATGCAAAAAGTGAAATTGAGTGATGATAGAACCTATGAAGTTACATGATTTCCAATTTAACACAGCAGAAGCCTTACCATGCAAGGATCGTTGGTTAACGCATCCAGTACTTCCTCTGAACCATCTTTCCCAGCTGCTATATGGAGTGGTGTCAAACCAGCAGGACCAGCAGCATCGGGTCTAAACAAGAAACTCTGATTCTCTCCGCCAACCAGAGCCATGTCTTCATGTCCTAGTTTGTCAGAAATATTCTCGGGAACATATCTCAAAAGTAGCTCCACCAATTGCCTGCTATTTCTCCTGACAGCTTTATGAAGGAGACCCATCTCTGAAAGTGCAAGATGAAGTGATTGGTGATCTCCTGTGCCCACTGTTCCACTAAGCAGTAGGTTCAGTAGTTTTTTCACTACAGCACACCAATCACGGTCCACAGAGAACTCCATGAGCCACTTGAATCGTTTTAGTGGAAAGAGTTCTACACTAGAGTTCAAGTGAACCATCCGTGATCTCAATTGGCTTCTGTGAAGAAGCCAACCCATTTCATGAATGAAATCCATGGCTTGGTTTTTGGCTTTAATTTTTCCAGTCCCTTCATTATCGGGATCAATATCACTTACTTCTATTAAGGGCTCAAGCACACAGATTTCAGAGCAAACGTCCTCCTCAGCAACAATGAAAGGAAAATAGCTGCTGCTTAGACCCTGATCCTCAATCTGGAATAATTAAGAAATTAGAAATCAGTATGCATGAAATTGTTTTGGAAGTAAATATTAACAAGGAAATAAGTTATAGCTAAATTGCCATTCCACACTGCGCTTAAAAGAGTAAAATATGAATGGAATGCAGCATCAGAAAACATATATCACTTTCCCTAATCATATTAAAGTAAAATCCATTTTAACCACCAACATACTGCCCTTATCACTTTACTTCAACTGCAACTAACACGAGGCAACAACTTCCTCTTAATTTATTCTTCACTAATTCTCTTTACTGTAGTCTCACATTGCCACTATCAATGTTACTTACCAAGAAATCTAAACAGGCTATGACAACTTACTAATAGAAGCAGTACCACTATGATTACAACTAAGATGACCAATAATATATAGCACTTCCCTTCTTACCACCCAAAAAGACAGGATAATGCACAAAATCTGAGAACCGAATGAAAGAAGCTCTGTTCTTTAACTGGTCTTATAAGAATGTAAATAAAGCACTTATTATCTTAAAATACAGAGCTCAATAATTTGTGCGATTGAAAAAAGCACCTCAATAAATCCTCTTCCATTTATCACGGGGACAGAACATGAAAATTGGATACATTGAAGCTCTTCAAGCTCCTTGGAGCCTTGATCCATCGACTCATGAGCATCTTCACAAGATAGATAATTTCCTTCTAAAGCACACAATAACCTGAAAGCATGGGTTTAGGGGTCATATGCCATACCAATAAAAGGTATTCTTATTTCAATCAAACCTAAAGAATCTCTCGAATTGCATTTAATTGTCAACATCTAAAGTTTTTGCATTTCACAAAGCACATGGTAGAGATTACCTTGTGGCCGGGCGATTCAGGTTGATGCCCTTGACAGAAAAATGAGCTGTTTTTGATGCTGGTACAGCAATTGGACTAACACTAAGAATCTTGCCGTAATTGTTGCTTCTGAAAGGTAAGGATGTATCTATGACAACCTGACCTGCAACAGGATACCCAGTAAACTAATATTAATTCCAATGTAGTTAGCCCATGTACACATAATTATAATCATTATAATAATAATAATGACAACAATGTGGACATCAAAAAAAAACTCTTAAGCAATTATTGTACTTCAGTGTGCAAATTAGTAGTTGATGGATTTAATTGAATACTGACATAAAATTTCAACTCTTGTTATCTTGACCCCAGTTAAAATTTACAATAAAAATACGTCAACAAACCATTGAAAACAAATGCTAGCTGATGCTGCACCCGGATATGAACCCATCCAGTCCTCCAAAAATCAACATCTGAGACATCCAGAAGCCTACTCAAGCTGGAAGTCAAATCATAGCAAAGCTGAAAGCAACAACAAAGTGTTGTCAGGTCAAGAGTGGCCCCAGAGAGAAGACATAAGCAACAAAATACACATGCTATTAGTTTTAGAAGGACAGAGCTTACTTCCTCCCACATAGCTTCAGACTGGCGCAGATAAATGGTCAGAACAATACAACCAGGCCGGATATAGCTTTCCATGTCAGTTGGACTGTGGGATAACCAGTCAAGAATCTGAAATTGAAGCCCTTAGCATTATTAAATTTCAAAAGAAAGAAATAATCACAATTGCTCTCAGCTGAGTTAATGAGCTTAAAATACCTGTGCTCTAAGTACAAGAGGGAAATCATTTGGTTCTTTGCCAAAGAGTTTAAAAACAATTCGATCTGTGCGACTCTGAAATGAGGAAACAAACAAATTAGCAGCTAAATAATGACAATCTCCAAATCTTCTAAATTTAGCATAAAAAGGCATCATTCAAACCCAGATAATAAAGGAAAACAATGTTAATATTTTTCCCCCAGTAATTCCCCTTCAGAGAAAGGCATAAGATTGTTGAATCAAATACGGGAAAGACTAAGAACTAGAATGCAACTTCATACATGAAAAGACAGCACTAAGAAGCTAATTGCAATACAAATTTCTGCAAGCTAAACCATGCAGCATCATGTCTGACACCTAAGAAATGTCCAGCATGGACTTTCTCAACCTGCTACTGGCAGCTTAAAATTATTATATGACGCCGTCCAGTTAGATGAAAGCTTTCATATCAAACAGAGACATATCTAATTCCCAGCAAAATGTTTAAGCCATAACTATAAGGATGATCAAAACATGATCTCAATTATAGAGAATTCAGGAGCCTAATCATGCCGATAGTGCTTTCATGTGAATGTAATGACTGTTTACATACGCACAAGTACAATAGCCAGTCAAGAATACTTATGCAGTATACCTGAGCTTCTCCACTAGAACTACTAGGGGACTGAGCAGATGCAGAATCAGAGTTGCCACTTGTTTGAGGTGGACTTGACTGATGAGAGTCATGTTGTGTCCATGGGTATTCAAGAGAGCTAGTACCGAGATTTGCAGAGACAGGCAACTTTTCAATATCTTCTATGCCATCATCTGAGTCGATATATATGTCATTCAAATCAAAATTGTTTATCTTTGTCTGTCCAGCAGTACTGTCTCGGGCTTCTGAGTAAGTTGGAGGACTATTTGAAGCGCTGGGCTTTGTAGAAGACATGATTTGTTGATCAGTAGGCATAATATCATGTGCATGCATCACCTGATGTTGGAGCTCAGCTACAGAAATTGCTTGATGCTGTTGTATTACAGATGGAGAGCCTTGAGATCCATTTGAGAATAAAGTGGAAACCATCTCAGACTTCCCAGATGAGCTCCCTTCTTTCAACAAATTCTCTGGTTGAGCCAAAAGGTTTGACAAGTTCTTACCCCCTTGATCACCATTTTGACTAGCAAGACTCCTAAGCAAGTGAGTCAGCAGATCCTGATCGGTGGTCTGATCTGACCTGTCAGCTTTATTTCAGAAAACAAAATGTCATTATCCACCTCTAAAATACCGCCATCACATCAGAATACCAATTAGACATGATTCTTAGCTATAGGATTAATTACAAATAGACGTGCACAAAAAACACTGGTCAGCCAGGTAATGAAAATGAAGAATATTTTACTCCATTTCTGTCCCTGAGGTACCTACAGGTACTCAACAACGGAAAGCTGAAAACTAATTGTATATAATCGCCAACTAACACCAAAATCCATGGTTAAATTATTTTGCTTGCTCTATTCTAAATTCTAACATGATAGGTCTAATTCCTCTATCTTGAAAACTGAATACTCCTTATCTCAACCACTCTGGCCCTTGAAGCCCAACATTCAGTCCACATGCCATGAGAGTGGCCAGGATAAAAAAATCAAGCAACAAAAACTAGATGCTCTAGACAGAGATGAAATGAAGGAACTACTTACAATGCATGTTTGAAAGTATCTTCAATAAACTTATCAGCAGGTAACTACTTGTCTGATCATCATTTAGTGAAGTTGCATTAGGAACAGCGTCGTTGTTTGTTTTCCTCCTCCGCTTATTGTGGCCTGCCAAACGTCTTCGACAGCTTCTCTTTCCTTCATCAAACTCTTGGAGCATGTGAAACCTGTTTGATGGAGCAAAAGAATGTCATGAAATAGAATTACCGTTTAGGAAAGAATACTTTAAATTTATAAAATTTAAGAGCTTCTGTGAAGAATCAATAATATTCATCTGAATTTCGTTAGACTATCGTGATTATACATAGAATTGAACTTGCCTACTACATTGTTGGCAGAATCGTTGCATTGCATTTCCCACAAGTGCCTTAGTGGCCTTGGAGTGCATCTCACAAACTTTATGGCGCCTGTGATAATCTTTAGCACTGCTGAGATCTGCACCACAATCCTCCACTTGGCAAACAGCCCGATTCGAATTGCCTCCAGCTACTCTGCTCTTCTTCCCGTTCACTCCTTCCCAGCTACCAATTTGGGCACCACCATGCCCGCCAACACCACCACCGAGCTTTAAGCTAAGAGTACCAGATTCCTCATTCAAAGCATCATCCTCCAGCACAACAACCCTCCTCTTCTTATCCCCTTCCTTGTTCCCTCCACGAATCCCGAGATCTACCTCATCAGAACACGAGGATGAGCTATTAGAGTTGGAAGGACCCCCGGCCACAGGGATCCTGGTACCAGCAGGGAAGAATTGCCTGTGTTCAGGCCCAGGATTCAAAGGCCTAGCTATGAATAGATCACCATCCCATTTCCAATCATTCAAATCCCACTCCATGGACCTCTTCCCCACTGAGGACCCACCCATAGCATAGAATTGAAGAGCTTCAGTACCAAATCTAGCTTCCATGAGTCACAATTACGAAAAAACGCAGAACCCCCAATTCAACCCCAGAAACAGAAATAAACTCAAAAACAGCAACACCAGTTCTGAATTAAGTTATAATAGCAGGAAAAGACTAATTAATCAGCTTCAGATCTTCCCCAAAACTCATAAAAGAGTACATCTACAGAAACATGGTTGCAATTAAGCAAAATCCACATAGCTAATAGGGTAGTTGATTTGATGAGTTCAAGTAGCCGCAATTAGTGAGTCTTCCCATGTAAAATTAAAGTAATTGAACTGCAAACCAAAGAGCAAGATTAAATATCTCAGCTATGAGAAATAACCTCTTTCTTCTTCTTCTTCACATTAATAGAAATGGAAGATTAGAAATAAATAAATAAATATATGTACGTAAACAGTGAAAAAAATGAACAACAGAAGAACCTCAAGAGTGAGAGTGAGAGAGAGAGTTGAGAATTGGCGGTAGGAGCGAAGCAGATCGACGGCAGGTGAACGCCGGAAAGAGGGAAGGAATATTGATGATGATGTGATGATGATGATGATGGTGTATGATGGTACCCAATGTGAATGCGGTTTGGTTTGTGTGACAAGGAAATCTTTGGTTATATGATTATGTTAATGGGTATGGGTATGGTATGGTGCTGTATGACAATAATGTATGGTACACATGAAATGATGATAATAGAAACCGAAAATATAGGGAAAAAATAATAATAATGATAATAATTAATAATTAATAACAAAAATAATAAAGAAATGAGAAAATGAAAATAATGTGTTGTGAGTTGTGAGTAAAAGAAGAAGAGTAGGATGGTGGTGGTGGGATTGGGAACAGTATGCCCACCCTCAAAGTGGTGGGCCAAATCCACACACACTGCGTGTCTCTCTCTCCTTCCTTTCCATTGGAGCCTAAATAAAAGATGCTTTTTCGGTTTTTCCTTTCATCACTAATAAATTCATTTTTTATTAATTAATATAATCTCTATGCACCTTTTTCTATATTTAAAAAGGTATTATATGTTGATTGTTAGTATCAATAAATATATATAAGAATTATTGCATGTTATTTTTTCTTTTTGACGTGTTAGGACATTAGTTCGGTAAAACTTTGTGACATTAAGATAGAAGATAGTTTTAAGATGCTAAAATCCATTTCAAGTTTTTAAAACAAATTTGGACTAATTTTAAATTAATTTAATGTTTTGATGATCAAAATAGCACAACTTTTTCAGAGACTAATTTTTTGTTGAGAATTTTAACATGTTATTGGTAATTTAGTATCAATTTTAAACGTAGAATAACTACATAATATTATAATCTAATTGTTTTGGTAATAACTATTTTTTTGGTGTCTATGGTAATAACTAAATATTTTAATATTAACCAATCAATAAAATTGAATTCATCTCAATTAATTTAAAGCGAACGCGGTGGTTGCGCAAGACGGTTCAGGGAACTACAAGACGATTTCTGAGGCCATTGCAGCGGCCACAGGTGGAAGATTTGTGATTTACGTGAAAGCAGGGACTTACAAGGAGAAGATTCGGACAAGTAAGAATGGCATAACGTTGATTGGAGCGGGTAAATATTCGACCGTTATTGTTGGAAGTGAGAGCGTTAAGGGTGGAGCTTCCTTGCCTGACACCGCCACATTCAGTTAGTTATTTTCCTTCATTTTTCTTTTAAAAATGTTTGAAAATCAGTAATTTTTAATAATTTTGACTAATATGTAATCCATTCAAATATTAAATTTGCTCAAATTAAATAAATCAATTTTATTAATTTATATATATAAATTCTAATACATATGAGTATAGATTATATTAACTCATATGTATAAATTTTGATAAATATATATAAATATAAATTATTATTAATTAAATATTAATTAAAAATAATAATATTTATTGATCATGTAACATTGTTTTGATCCACAGTGTAAACTACTATATATGTTCATTTTTATAGTCAGCTTGAATTCCGGTTTGTTACGAAGAAATATTCTTATCAATATGACAACATGAAAGTAATGCATCAAAATTAAAAATATAAAATATAAAATATATGAAATTATGAATGCTCCTAAAATTAAGTATGGCATGCAATGCCAGAGAGTAATAATGAATGATGCTGATTTTTGTCTTGCGTTTGGTTTGGTTTGGCGATGGCTAATGGCAGGGTCCGGTTCGGGGTGAGGTGGGTCAGTTATAAGCCCCTCTTGTTCTCCCCACGTTTCGTTAAGCAAATGTCACATTCTTCACCCTCTCTCTCTTCCCTTCTCCGTTCTTCCTTCACATTTGAGATTTCAGTTTCAGATGACTTATATCCACATGCCTCCATTATGCCAAAGCCAACCACGTGTGATTGTCACCGCTTCAAGGAAAAAAAATACACCCTTTTCACTCACTGTTATTTTCGTTTTAACTTTCGATTAATTAATTTTAAAAAATAATATTAATTACATTTTTTATGACGATAGATAATAAAATTATTATGTCTTTTTATCAATTTATTAATATTTATATAT
>NC_029777.3:6711857-6722254 GCF_000817695.3 Arachis duranensis | reverse complement strand
ATGGAACTATTTATTAAAAATAATAAAAAAATAATTATTTTTTAATAAAATTTTATTTATTTTAATAGTATTTATAATATATAGATAATAATTAATGAAAATTATATAAAAATTTAAAAGATAATAATTATTTTATTATCATAAAATACATAAATAATTCTATTTGATTTCGCACTATGTACTAATAAAAATAGTTTAATTATTTTGTTGATCCTTATTGTTACGGCCTGGCCCAAAAACCGCACGGGCCTCCAATAAGTCGGGATGAGCCGTACCCCCTCCAGAGACAACCAAAAGGGGTGGCGACCTTTGGCCGGACGGACTTTAAAATACTTGTCCTTAAACCCATGGTAAGAATCTTCGAACAAGCCGAAGATCTTCCGACCCTGAGCAGCCCGGAAGGACATGAACCCTTTCCTATGTTTCCCCTGCTTGGAAGGGTTTGTGAGGGTGAAGAAGAAGAGGAAGACATCTACGGACACCGGCAGGTCGAGATATTCACAAACCATCTCGAAACAGCGGATCGAAGCCCAACTGTTCGGATGCAACTGCGACGGTGACACGGAAATTCGGTTTAAGAGCGCCATTTGAAAGGCGGAGAACGGAATGCGAACTCCGACTTGAGTGAACATGGCCTTGTAGAACCAAATCCAGTCGGCAACCCGGCTGGGTTGGAAGTTGATTTCATACAACCGCTCGTGAGCAGCCGGGACGAAGGCGTCATAATTGGCCTCCTCGTCAGTCCCGCCACACAAATACCCGGCTTGTCGGAACTCGGTGAGCTCCTCCTCGCTCATTTGGTTGGGTGAATCCCTCACATCTGAGACGACCCAAGCATACTGGTCGTAAGCCGCAGGGTTAACGGATGCTCGGGAGACCGTGCGGGCCATACCTACATGGGGGTACCATCCAGTTAGTCTAAGAGATCGGTCGCTCAGGCCGAAAACAAACACCACCCCCCACGATTTCCCGACTAAAGGCAAACAAGACTAAGTCTAGAGGAACGAGAAAAAGCCTACCCTAGAATGGTACTTTCCCCCCTAACACGTCTACTCGCAACTAAGGCTACGCAGTAATATCAAAAGAACCAAGCAACAAACATACCGAAAATAATGCCTAAAAAGAGGGATGATTCGAAAATTACCTAAGTTGATGGAGAAAAGGATGATTGCGAGTCTGGAAAAGTGCAAGGAACACGAACGGAGGCACCACAGCAACGCCTTGGAATCTTGTAGCAAGGAGGAAGAAAGGAAGAATAGGGAGTGTGAGAAAAGTGTAGAAATGTCAAAACCGATCGTTTAAAAACTACCTCCAGAGCGCGAAACACCTGGGGGCAGAATGGGCTTTTCAAAAGGGGTTTTTCACCCCATTATGAGCATTTAATGCTCGGCGCGGGAAACGAAGCGATGAAAACGGTTACTTTGAGCAACCAAGAGACGCGCGTTGGAGGCACATCCCTCCCGCGAACAGCCGACCAGACGAAATACGAAGATGACACGCCATTGGTAGCTCCTACGACTACCATTGGCGCGTGGAGGCACTGTTACGGCCTGGCCCAAAAACCGCACGGGCTGGTCCGACCCGATCTCTGCCCGACCCGGTCACGTGCCCTCCAACCGACCCGGACACGCGTCCTGTACGGCTCACACGCGGCTGCAGGACAACGTCCTCGGAAATATGGGCCTGTCCTCGTCTTGGGGCCCACTACTGACATGTATATAAGGGGAAGATTGGCTCTTCCCCCGAGGTACGTCACTTTCCACATCACTCCCCCTGCTTGTACGATTTCTGACTTAGGCGTCGGAGTGTCTTTGCAGGTGGCACCCCCCCTCGTCCATTCACCAGCTCAAGTGTTCGTCAGCTCGACTAGATCGCTACCTGTGCGACCCAAGCTAAGGCGTCTTCACCTATCCAACCTTTCACTTGTATACCCGACTTGTCCGGAAGCCGACTACCGAACACTTATAATTTCGCAAAATTTTAAATTAGGTTCCTAATTTTTTTTTTAATTGAGTCCCTTCACTAATTTTTTTTTTAATTTGATCATTTTTAGCCGTAATTGCCTTAATTTTATAAGGACCCAACTAAAACAAATTTGGTGAAATGACTCAATTAAAGTTAAAAAAGTACAGAAATCTAATTAAAAATTTCGCAAAATTATAAAAACCAACAGAATAATTAAACCTAAAAAAATATAATATGTCCATTATTTATTATCTTAAAAAATTTAATTAAATTTTTTTTCCTTCAAAACTAATTATGGTGAGTTTGAATAATTTTCACTTTACTTGTTTCGTTTTTAATCTAATTCACCTTAGAGGATCAATGGATTTCGTTTCCACCCATATATTCCGTTGATATTGTCGCCTCGCAAGGGGGGCGGCGAAGGTCCCCCCATCGACGCACGGGGACACGACCATTCGGAGGAACGGGCGGCGATAGCGCCATAATAATCCAAGAGCTGCGCCACAGAGTCCAGAACCTGGAGCGGCAGCTTGCCGACCAGGAGCGGGACGGACGCTCTACCGATCCGAGCTATACCCCGTCTCCCGGGAGCGAGGAGGAAGACTCCTACCGAAGCCGCCCGCGGACGGAAGCGGAGAGTTCGCGGGAGGAGTCACCCATAATGAGGAGGCGAAATGACACGATCATCTACTCCCGCGGCAGACCAACCCATCGAGCGACAAGAGGTTGCGAAGACGGAAGAACACGACAACCTGTGATAATGGGCGCCACCCCGTTCCACCGATCTATCCTCGAGGTCCGGCTGCCGAAACACTTCGACAAGCCAACGGACATGAGGTACGACGGAACTCAAGACCCTCTAGAACACCTGACGGCCTTCGAGGCCAGGATGAATCTAGAGGGAGTAGGCGATGAAGTGAGATGCCGCGCCTTCCGGTGACCCTAGCAGGACCAGCGATCAAATGGTTTAACGGCCTCCCTCAAGGTTCTATCTACAATTTTTCAGACATCAGCCGCGCATTCCTGGCTCAATTCACGACGCGAATAGCGAAGGCCAAGCATCCTATCAACCTTCTCGGGGTAACCCAAAGACAGGGAGAGCCGACCAGGAGGTACTTAGATCGGTTCAACGACGAATGCTTGGAAATCGACGGCCTAACCGACTCGGTGGCCAGTCTCTGCCTGACGAACGGCCTCCTCAACGAGAACTTCCGAAAGCACCTTACCACGAAGCCGGTTTGGACGATGCATGAAATCCAAACGGTGGCCAAAGAGTACATAAACGATGAGGAAGTCAGCCGAGTCGTGGCTGCCAATAAGCGGCAGTCCGGTTATGGCCAGGCTCGTCAGTTCGGTGGCAACGGGGAGAGAGCGAAAGAAAAGGCCGGGGAGGAGGCGCCAAATAAAGTTCCTAGGCCGTTCCCCCGAGTCAGGAAGTTCACTAATTACACTCCCCTCACCCTCCCCATTGTGGAAGTCTATCAACAAATAGCTGAGAAGGGAATCCTTCCGAAGCCCCGACCACTCAAGGACCGCACGGGTGGAAACAAGAACCTTTATTGTGACTACCACAAGGGATATGGCCATCAGACACAGGACTGCTTCGACCTGAAGGATGCATTAGAACAGGCGATAAGGGAAGGAAAGCTGGCAGCGTTCTCCCATCTCATCAGGGAGCCGAGAAGACGTTATCGCGACCAGGATGAGGAAGGCAAGACGCGCTCGACCAAGCGGCGACAAGAGCCCGAAGACGGAGACCACGGCCTCACGGTGATAAACGTGGTAACAGCGAAAAACACTGCACCAAAATCCCGGTCGGCACACAAGAAAGACGCCAAGGTTCTGGCGATCTCATCTTCACCGACGCAAAGTACCAAAAAACCTCCGTCCATTTCTTTCGGCCCAGAAGATCAATGGTTCAGCGACGCCCCGGAAAACCCTCCCATGGTCATAACGGCCAGAGTCGGAACCGGACTCGTCAAACGGATCCTTGTCGACACTGGGGCCGATTCAAACATCATGTTCCGAAACGTGTTCGACGCACTGGGGCTGAAGGATGCCGACCTGACGACCCACCAGCACGGGGTTATCGGGCTAGGCGACCACTTCATCAAACCAGACGGAGTCATTTCCCTACCGATCTCGGTAGGACAGGTGCAAGGTCGAAGATCGGCGATGGCCGAATTCGTAATTCTCCGAGACTCCACCGCCTACAATATCATCTTAGGAAGAAAAACAATCAATGATTTTGAAGCCATAATCAACACCAAGCTACTAGTTATGAAGTTTGTCACCGATGATGGATCCATAGGGACCATAAGAGGAGACCTCGAGACGGCGGTTGCTTGTGACAACGCCAGCCTTTCCCTCAGAAAGAAGTCCAAGGAAGCATCTGGTGTATTCCTAGCCGATCTCGATGCCAGGGTAGAAGACAACCCGAGGCCGGAACCAGAAGGGGACCTGGAGAAGTTTAGCATCGGTGACGAAGGGGAAAAGTTCACATTCGTCAACAAGAACCTCCCGCATGAGTTGAAGGGGCCTTTGGTTGAAATGGTAAGGGCCAACAGAGACCTGTTCGCATGGACACCAGCCGACATGCCGGGCATAGATCCACAAATCATCTCACACCACCTAGCCGTCAAGCCGGAAGCACGCCCAGTGGCCCAACGAAGGAGGAAGATGTCGGCGGAGAGAGCAGAGGAGGTAGCCAAGCAAACGGCCGGCCTCCTAGAAGCAGGCTTCATACGAGAAGTGGATTACTCGACGTGGCTCTCAAATGTGGTATTGGTGAAAAAACACAATGGCAGATGGAGAATGTGCGTGGACTACTCTGACCTTAACAAAGCATGCCCCAAAGATTGTTTCCCCCTCCCCAACATAGATGCACTCGTCGACGCCGCGGCGGGGTACCGGTATCTGAGCTTCATGGACGCCTACTCCGGTTACAATCAGATACCGATGCACCGACCGGACGAAGACAAAACGGCGTTCATAACGCCAGGAGGAACTTTCTGCTATAAGGTAATGCCGTTTGGCTTGAAAAATGCAGGAGCGACGTATCAAAGGCTGATGAACAGGATATTCCACGACCTCATAGGGAAAACGGTCGAAGTTTACGTGGACGACATCCTGGCAAAAACAACGCGACCTGACGACCTCCTTGACGACCTGGCAAGTGTGTTTGCGTCCCTCCGTCAACATGGCATGAGGCTGAACCCCCTCAAGTGCGCCTTCGCCATGGAAGCCGGCAAGTTCCTGGGATTTATGATAACTCAGAGAGGGGTAGAAGCCAACCCGGAGAAATGCCAGGCAATACTCCAGATGAAGAGCCCGGGCTGTGTCAAGGACGTCCAGAGGTTGGCAGGGCGATTGACATCACTTTCCCGGTTTCTCGGGGCCTCGGCGACAAAGGCCCTGCCATTCTTCAATCTCATGAAGAAAGGAATGGCGTTTGAGTGGACACCCGCGTGCGAAGAAGCCTTTCAACACTTCAAGGAAATCCTAGCGGCACCTCCCGTTCTCGGGAAGCCAAGGGACGGGGAACCACTGTACCTGTACCTCGCTATAACAAGTGAAGCCCTGGCCGCAGTACTAGTGCGGGAGGACGGGAGGACCCAACAACCAGTCTACTTCATAAGCAGGGCCCTACAAGGAGCAGAGTTAAGATATAGCAAGTTGGAAAAGCTAGCCTTAACACTCCTAACTTCCTCGAGAAGGTTAAAACAGTACTTCCAGAGTCACCAAGTGGTCGTCAGAACGGACCAAGGGATCCGGCAAGTTCTCCAAAAACCCGACCTGGCAGGAAGAATGATGACTTGGTCTATCGAACTCTCTCAATATGACATACGGTACGAGCCCCGGCAAGCCATCAAGGCGCAGGCCATGGCGGATTTTTTGGTTGAAGTAATAGGAGACCCAGGTGAAGACATGGGTACACGGTGGAAGCTCCATGTGGACGGAGCCTCCAACCAGACCTTCGGAGGAGCCGGGATCATCTTAGAAAGTCCAAACGGGGTCGTATACGAACAGTCGGTCAGATTCGAGTTTCCCATCTCGAACAACCAAGCAGAGTACGAAGCCCTCATAGGAGGCCTGACCCTAGCAACAGAGGTCGGCGCAAAAAGGCTGGAAGTATGCAGCGATTCCCAAGTCGTCACTTCCCAAGTAAACGGCAGCTATCAAGCCAAGGACCCCTTGTTGCAAAAGTACTTGGAAAAGGTCAAAAGCTTGAGCCAAAAGTTCGACGAGATCACGGTCCAACATGTACCCAGAGAAAGGAACACACGAGCAGACCTCCTATCAAAATTAGCCAGCACGAAGCCAGGGGAGGGAAACCGGTCTCTCATCCAAGGCATGACAAGAGAACCTGCAATTGCACTACACATAACAACCCTAAGTTCTTCATGGCTAGACCCCATCACCAACTACCTAGAACACGGCCAAGTCCCTGGTGACGAAAAGGATGCGGTGAAGTTAAGGAGGGAAGCGGCCAAATACGCCGTCATCCAAGGACAGCTGTTCAGAAAAGGGCTCAGCCAACCCCTACTGAAGTGCCTACACCCCGACCAAACGGACTACGTCCTCAGGGAAGTCCACGAGGGCTGCTGTGGGCACCACATCGGAGGAAAAGCCCTAGCAAGGAAGTTGATCCGAGTTGGGTACTACTGGCCGTCGATGATGGCAGATTCCAAAGAGTTTGTCAAAAAGTGCATAAAGTGCCAACAGAACGCCAATTTTGCCAAAGCACCAGCAAACGAGTTAAGCTTGCTGACGACTTCTCGGCCGTTCGCTCAGTGGGGAGTCGACCTCTTAGGGCCCTTCCCTGTCGGCCCTGGGCAGGTCAAATATCTCATAGTGGCAATTGATTACTATACCAAGTGGATAGAAGCCGAACCATTGGCTAGCATATCCTCAGCCAATTGCAGAAAATTCATGTGGAGGCAGGTAATAACACGGTTCGGGATACCAGAAGTCGTCATCTCGGACAACGGCACACAATTTGCTGACAAAAAGTTCACAGAATTTCTCAACGGCCTAGGAATAAGGCAAAAGTTCTCTTCGGTAGAACACCCTCGGACGAACGGACAAGTGGAGTCCGCCAACAAGGTTATCCTTTCAGGGCTAAAGAGGAGGTTGGACAACAAAAAGGGTGCTTGGGCCGACGAGCTGGCATCAGTTCTCTGGTCTTACCGAACGACCGAGCAGTCCTCCATCAAAGAAACTCCTTTCCGGTTAACGTACGGGGTGGACGCGGTGATACCCGTAGAAATCGGAGAACCAAGCCCACGACTTCTTTTGAAAGGGGTGGAGGAAGCCGTAGAAAAGGACCTGATAGAAGAAGCCCGAGAAATGGCCCACTTGACGGAAACGGCGCTAAAACAAAGAGTGGCGCTCCGCTACAACACCAAAGTGCTCAAGAGGGAATTCGAGCCAAACGACCTCGTCCTGAGGCGAAATGATATCGGCCTGCCGACCCCCGGAGAAGGCAAGCTGGCGGCCAACTGGGAAGGCCCATATAGAGTCAAGAAAGTGATGGGAAAAGGAGCATACAAACTAGAAAGACTCGACGGCAAGGAAGTCCCGAGAACTTGGAATGCGGACAACCTTAGAAGATTCTACTCCTAGAGGACAGAGCGACCTGCCGACTAATCTAGCTAAGTAGTTAATCTGTCATTTGAACTTCATAGTAACTTTCAAGTCTTTTATGTGGATACCGAATAAGATACACTTGTGCAAATTCTCCGTTCTATTTTACCTCCGTTTTTCAGATAAATCATCTTGTCATGACTAGCAACGACACCTAACCCGGGACTGATCACCCCGGGAGGTCATCAACTACCGTTGTAACGAGCAACTACACGAGAGCCCACGGGCCGCCGATATAAACAACAATAAACCAAAAGCGGTTACTGAAAACGATAACAAAATCGGACAAGTAAGAAAAACTTCATCGTGACAACACGAGCAAACGACCAAAGAGTCATTGTTCACAAGCCAATATTAAAACGGCTAAGATTAAACTGTTCGTAAGCCAAAACGGCTAAAAACAACTGTCTACAAGCCAAAACAAAACGGCTAAACAAAAACGATGAAACAAAGAGTTCATTTCTTCGGAACATCAACAACCTGGCCATCCTTAATAATCTTAAAAACGCCAATTGCCGACGTGTCGAACTCGGGGGCAACAATTTTGATTTGGGCCTTCAGGGCTTCCTCGGTGCCCAAAATCGCGCCTTTACCCTGTTTAACGACGTCTTTATACTTGGCCTTCCATGTTGCCAGTTCGGCCTCCACGGCCCGCTTCTCCTCCTCGGCTTCGGCCGTACGCTTCTGCGCCTCGCCGACCTGTTTCTCCAGAGCCATCTCACGCTCGACCAGACATTCAATCGTTGCGTCCGACTCTTTCTGTTTCTTCTCGGAAGCTGTTAACTTTTGTTCGGCGGAGGTAGCTTTCTGCTCAGCGGTGGTAGCCTTCTTCTCGGCGGCGTCCAACTTCTCCGAAGATTGAGTCAACTGCTGCCGGAGAGTTTCCACTTCACTTTTCAATTCATTGTTGGCCTTCCCAGCGGAGTCCAACTTCCGACGGAGAGACTCCATCCCGGACAACTCGAACTCGGCCTTCCGAGCAATGACCGCACCGCGCAGAAGAGTGCGGTACATCCACCTCGCCTGCCCGGCAAGGGATGACTCATGGAAATGTTCCTCCGTACCAGGGATCAGCTGGGTGTCTATAAATTTTGAGGCGTCGAAATTCCTTTCCATAACGATAAGGACACCCTCAGGACTAGACGACGCCGTGGATGTCTTCTTTCTCTTTCTCTTCAGGCTAGAGACCTCCACCACCTCCTCCTCATCATCCGGTTTAGGCACCGAACCCCCAATCCCGACAACCTCATGGATAGGGGAAACACGGACCGCCTTGCCACCTTCAACCGAGGCGCCCTGAGCCGAGGTCTCGATCTCGTCGGTTGCGGCCCTCTGTTCGGGAACATCCTGGCCCTCCGGGGGAGCATTAGGCCCCTCGGAGGCAGGCTGCTCGTCACCTTCCTCGTCGTCACCGCCGGCAAGAAAGGTTTGAAACAGATCGGCAAGGCCCGTCACCGACGCAGACATATCCACTGCAAGAAAGCAAAGAAGGTCGGTTAGTCGTTACACAATATCAATAAAAGGAAAAAGATAAAGCGTAAAGTAAAGAGCTTCTCACAAATATAATTTCGACCGGAGTCCCGATCACCCATGAGGAGGTGGGGATTTACTGGGTTCTTCCCAAAAACCGCGTTTAGCACCTCGGCAATCTGCTGATCTTCTGCCGACATGTTTTTATAAACTACCTTAATAAAACTATTGGCTCCTGCCCCGAAGCTCCAATAAGTCGGGATGAGCCGTACCCCCTCCAGAGACAACCAAAAGGGGTGGCGACCTTTGGCCGGACGGACCTTAAAATACTTGTCCTTAAACCCATGGTAAGAATCTTCGAACAAGCCGAAAATCTTCCGACCCTGAGCAGCCCGGAAGGACATGAACCCTTTCCTATGTTTCCCCTGCTTGGTAGGGTTTGTGAGGGTGAAGAAAAAGAGGAAGACATCTACGGACACCGGCAGGTCGAGATATTCACAAACCATCTCGAAACAGTGGATCGAAGCCCAACTGTTCGGATGCAACTGCGACGGTGACACAGAAATTCGGTTTAAGAGCGCCATTTGAAAGGCGGAGAACGGAATGCGAACTCCGACTTGAGTGAACATGGCCTTGTAGAACCAAATCCAGTCGGCAACCTGGCGGGGTTGGAAGTTGATTTCATACAACCGCTCGTGAGCAGCCGGGACGAAGGCGTCATAATTGGCCTCCTCGTCAGTCCCGCCACACAAATACCCGGCTTGTCGGAACTCGGTGAGCTCCTCCTCGCTCATTTGGTTGGGTGAATCCCTCACATCTGAGACGACCCAAGCATACTGGTCGTAAGCCGCAGGGTTAACGGATGCTCGGGAGACCGTGCGGGCCATACCTACATGGGGGTACCATCCAGTTAGTCTAAGAGATCGGTCGCTCAGGCCGAAAACAAACACCACCCCCCACGATTTCCCGACTAAAGGCAAACAAGACTAAGTCTAAAGGAACGAGAAAAAGCCTACCCTAGAATGGTACTTCCCCCCTAACACGTCTACTCGCAACTAAGGCTACGCAGTAATATCAAAAGAACCAAGCAACAAACATACCGAAAATAATGCCTAAAAAGAGGGATGATTCGAAAATTACCTAAGTTGATGGAGAAAAGGATGATTGCGAGTCTGGAAAAGTGCAAGGAACACGAACGGAGGCACCACAGCAACGCCTTGGAATCTTGTAGCAAGGAGGAAGAAAGGAAGAATAGGGAGTGTGAGAAAAGTGTAGAAATGTCAAAACCGATCGTTTAAAAACTACCTCCAGAGCGC
>NC_029777.3:6708945-6710552 GCF_000817695.3 Arachis duranensis | reverse complement strand
ATAAAATTTATGTATTAAAAATAATTTAAAATTTATATTAATTAAATAATAATAACAAATATTAAAAATTTCTGATGGAAGATTTTTTTTTTAATATTTTTTCTTCATTCATTTTCCTATGTCCTAGAATGCAAAAGCTATTTTCGCATATTAATTTTATTTTTATGTGTTTGCATAATTTTTTTAGACCATAATAATTTTAATCAATTACTTTTATCAAAACAAAATTAGATTTCTGATTTCTCTATTGCATTTACATATATTCGTTTACAACCATATATTATAACCGTTAAATAGAGAAAGTATTTGGTATTCCACCGTCCCTCTAATATGCCCTATTATTTTTCGTACCTTCCATTTTTATTTATATTTATCTAATAACTCCCGTAATAGAATATAATAGAATCTATCATATGCTAATTATTTCTTAATCTGTGTGAACATATTATATCTATCTACCGAACCGAAAGTTCACTAATTTTTATCGAAGATTCCAGAGCTATTAAGGTCGAGGGCCACAGATGTTGACCAAAGGTAATCACTAATCACAACTCACAAGCGATGCCACGTAATTAGTGGTCGCAAATGTATATATCTATCCACAAAAATTAGGTTAACGAATTTTGATATGTGGTAGGGGTATTCATGGATCGGATTTGATTCGCATATCTACGGTATTTATTCGAATTCAATTTAAAAATTGCGAATATGAATCTGATCCACAAGGTTATGAGATCGGATCGTATTCGATCCGCACAGTAATCGAATCGAATTGCAAATTTTAAATAGTTATTCATATATTCGCGTATCCGCAAAAATAAAGAAATAAATAAGTAAATATTTTTTTATGTTTTATTTTAACTAATAATTTCATATATATTGTATTATTTTAATTTATTATTTAAAAAAATGTGTTTAATATTATTTTAACAATAAATATATTTAAAAGAATAGAAAAAATGAATTTTATTAATATTTTGTTAATAAAATTAAACTTTTAAAAATATTTTTGTATTTTATGAATATATTCGAAATCTGATCTAATCTTGCAAATCGGATCGGATCAAATTCAAACTAAAAAATTATATATATGAGATTCGATCTAATCCGATAATTTTAATACAGATCAAATTAAAATTTTGATTATATTTAATTTGATCCGATCCGTGTTTACCCTAGTGTGGACAGTTTTGTGGTATGCTAAAAAATGGGTTGTGGAAGTGAAGTTTAAGAATATGGGAATCTAAAGAAACTGAGGGGTGAATTCTGAATTTACAAGTAGTTGGGAACGAACTGACTTTTTTATGTTTTAATTTTATGACTTCGGTTCGCTGATTTCATTTGTATTTTTATTTTTATGAATTTAGTGGGGCCAATTCTGATATTCTTTTGTTTTTCAATTCATAAACAAATAATTTGTTTAAATTTCATTACATAATACATAGCTAACATTATAAGATGATTATGTTATGGTAATAATGTGGCTAAAAAATAAAGTAATATTTTTTATTATATAATAATAATTTGTAATTTAAAAAAAACATGGGATCAAAATATAAAAAAGTATAACTTTAATTTTAATAATATTTATATAATCACTATCACTA
>NC_029777.3:6695438-6708902 GCF_000817695.3 Arachis duranensis | reverse complement strand
CTATTATGGAAGCCTCTTCATATTAGAATTTACCTAATATATAATGTCTTTTATTTGCAATTCGTTCTAAACGATAATAGTACATCTATATTTAAAAAAAAATATCTAGCACTATTTTATCATAAAAAAAGGTAAAATACTAAATTAGTTTTTTTATGTTTTGGCGTAATTATATTTTGGTCTTTAAAGTTTAAAGTGTCATATTTAAATTCAAAAAAATTTCATTTAACTTTAATATAGTCCCACCGTGAGGTTAAAGTTAAATAATTAACGGAATATCCTACATAACAGCAGTACAAGAACAATATCGATAATCTGGAAAACAAGTATAAGTTTCAAAGGCACAAAATTAACCGTGAATATATCAATATATTTATTTATCATTTTTCTTATAATTTATATGAAATATTTTCTATAGAACTAAAAAGAATAATAAATAAATGTATTGATACATCCACGGTTGATTTTATACCTCTAGAACTTATATTTGTTCTCCAGATTATTGATCTTGTTCTTATACTACTGTTATGTAGGATATTCCATTAATTATTTAACTTTGACCTCACGATGAGACTATATTGATGTTAAATGAAACTTTTTTTGATTTAAATAGAACATTTAAACTTTAAGGACCAAAATAGAATTACGCTCAAACGTAAGGGATCAAGCAAGTTAAAATAACTAATTAATGAATGGTTAATTAATTTAATAGCTAACAATAGATCACTAATACTCCATTTTAAATTGGGGAGAAGATGTTGATGATTCCCAACTTGCTAATTAAAGAGTTGAATAAGGCTGGTTGTATTTGCTTAATTATGATGTCTATTACTTGATGAGCAGATTTAACATGAACCAACTTGATCATCCCATCTTAAATTCATTCTTGTGAAAAATGACAATTTATCTTGATGTGTTCTGTACATTCGTAAAAAGTTGGATTCTCAATAATATGAATTGCTACCTTGCTGTCATAGAAAATAAAGGACGACTCGACTTCAATTCCAAATTCTTTGAGCAACCTAGTGATCCAAACTACCTTAGCAGTCATATTTGCTAAAGCTCGATATTCTGTCTCAGCAGGGGATCTTGAGACAGTGTCTTGCTTCTTAGATTTTCAGAATATCAAAGAATCACCAAAAAATACACAATATTCTATTGTAGATCTTCGCATATCAGTACAGTTTTCTCAATCTGCATCACCATATGTTTTGAGAGACAAAGTGGAGCTAGCTGAGAATAGAAGACCTTGTCCTAGTATAATCTTCAAGTAACACGGCACATGATGGATAGCGTTTAACTGAGGAGTTCTAGGAGCTGACATGTATTGGCTTAATTTGTTTACTGCAAAACAAATGTCAGGCCTGAAAATTGTAATATAAAATAAACGAACAATCAGTCTTTTATACTGGGCAATGTCAGCTAAAGGTTCACCATCAATAGCATTTAGTTTGACATTTAGATCATGTGGCAATGAGGTAGGTTTACAATCCAAAAAATTTGTGTTTTTTTTTTTTTTGAACAAAGGAGCTCAACACAATACAGTGGAGCAAAAAGAACAAACAAACAAAAAGGAACAAGTAAAACAATGAACAGAAAATTATCCCTAATGTCAACTCCAGCATTGCCATCAACAACAAAAGGGATCTAAACTACTCCATTCTCTGTAGCTGATTACAGATTTATGAAACACCTCCTTTGCACCCCGTTGCCTATTATTGAACATCTGCCAGTTCCTCTCTGGCCAGACGTTCCAAATAACCGAGAAAAAGTATATGAGCCACTTGTTGTGCTCTCTCTTTCTGTTAGCAACACCTGTCCAGCTCTCGAAGTGTTCCTTTTGGTGAGACCGGTATAGACCATGATCTCCCAAAATTAGATAGTCATTGACATTACACCTGCCAAGTAAACTCACATCCTAGAAACAAGTGGTGAATATATTCAACATCCTTTTTACACAAAACGCATATGTTATCACCATGTCTGATAATTCCTAGTCTATGCAGTCTTTCTTTGGTATTCACTCTCCCTATCAAAGTAAATCAAATAAACAACTCCACTCGTGGCGAAACCAAACCTTTCCAAATGGTTCTGGTGAAACTATAGCTGGTTATTTCCTCCGGAATGGATTCTGTCTGCATCACCTGCACAAAGGAGTTAGTTGAATAAATACCTTCCTTGTCAAACTTCCAAACAACCCTGTCTTGCTTATCATGTGCTAGCTTAATAGGCCTTAAAGTTTTATGTAATTGATCCACTAAATCCAACTCCTATTGGTATAACTCTCGCCTTCATTGGAAGTTCCAGATCCACTCTAACCCATCCCAAAATCTACAATCCCCTATAACAGATCATTTTTGGTTTGAAATAGAGAATAGCCTCGGAAAACTCATCTTCAGCGCACCACTTTGTTACCAGACATCCTCCCAGAATCGAGTCCTCATTCCGTCACCCACCTCCATAGATAAACCCGTGATCATCTTATCTCTCACATTACTATCCCTGATCTGCAGCTGACAGATATCCTTCCATGGACCCCCTCTAGTAGGTAATGTCTGAGCCGATAACATCACATTGGGATTAAGTCATAACACGAGCACACGACCTTCTTCCAAAATGGACATTCCTCTTTTGAAAACCGCCACCACCACTTGAAGAGAAGTGCAATGTTTCTAATCACTGCATTTCCTACCCCCAATCCACCCACCTTTTTGGGGGCTTGAACCAACTCCCACTTGACTAGCGCCACACCATTCCTACCTTCCTCCTTGCTACATAGGAATCTCCTCTGCAGTGATATCAACTTTTTCGCTACTGCCTTCGACATTTTATACAGACTCAAATAGTACACCGGCAAGCTGTTTAACACTGATTTAATAAGTACAAGCTTACCCGCTTTATTGAGTACTTTGGCCTTCCACAAGCTGAGCTTCTCCTCAACCTTGTCAGTTATCGGTTTCCAAGTCTTGACAAGTATTGGGTTTGCTCCTAATGAAATGTCAAGATATCTTACTAGAAGACTGACATCCTTACATCCCAATAAGTTGCACATGTTATAAGTCCACTGCCCTTCACAATTGATTGGGATTAAAATTGATTTATCAAAGTTAATAGTTAACCTTAACATCATCTCAAAGCACCTTAGCAACCTGGCATAATTTCTGATGGTCTCCTCTTCTGGTGGACAGAACAATATAGTGTCATCTACAAATTGTAAATGTGATAACTCTATATTATCCTTTCCAATCAGCAGCGGCAAGATACGTTTGTTCCTGACTGCCTCACCTATCATCCTATGCAGCATATCGACAACCAGGACAAACAGAAACGGGATAACAGATCACCTTGTCTCAAGCTCCTCTCCATCTTAAAAGGTTTAGATGGTGATCCATCAGAATTGACATAGATGTTGTACCGACACACTCCTTCACCCATGCCCTCTATCTCCAACCAAAGCCCATCTTCTAAAGCACAATATCTACAAAACTCCATTTTACCCAGTCATAAGCCTTTTGGAAATCTAATTTAATGATAGCCGGTTTATTCTTCTTAGACTTTAGCCAGTGCACTGTTTCACATGCAATAAGAGCCCCACCATGTATTTTTCAACCCCTCACAAATGCGCTCTGAGTCTCCCCTACTAAACCTGACATAACTGATCCTCTTAACCATCACTTTGAAAATTACTTTATATACACAACCTACCATGCTGATCGGCCGAAAGTCTTTGATCTCCTTTGCTCCGGTGAACTTAGGTGCTAGGGCTACCCAAGTAATATTGGAATCAGAAGGCAACCGTGACGATCGAAAAAAATCCAGAACAACTGTCGTGAACTCTACACCAATCTCATTCCAGCATTTCTTAATGAAATTCATGTTATATCCATCACTCCCTGAAGCATTAGATGATTCACAATCCCAAATAGCTTCTCTAATCTCCTCCATTGTCGGTATTCTCTCCAAAGCTGTCGAATCCTCTTCATCAATCCGCTTTACTAGTCCATCCATAAAACCCACTAATGGTGGTTTCTTTTGGTGATACAGATCTTTATAAAAATCTCTTATAGCAATTTTGATCCGGGCCTGATTTCTTATCAACCTTCCATTAATTACTAAAGCATCAAGTCTATTGTTCCTCCTTCTTGCCGACGCCAAGTTATGGAACCTAGTATTCTTATCCATATCCTTCGCATGCCTGGAGCGCGACATCTGCTTCCAGTGTATTTCTTTTCTGACATACTACTGCTTGCAGCAACTCACTAGAGCCTTCCTTTTAGCCTCCACTGTATCATCATAAACTCCATTTCCTGCCAACTCGTTTATCTTCTTGATCTCCTCCTCAAAGCATTGAATTTTCTTATCAATGTCACCAAAAGTGTCTTTATGCCATCTTCCCAAAGGTACCGTTAAAGCTTTCAACTTATCTGTGAATTGTACCTCACCAAGGTTCCTCCATTCTTCCCTTACCATTCTGAGAAAGCCGTCATGAGTAAACCAGGAATCTAGGCTACGAAAGGGCCGTGGACCACCTCTGAATATGGTATCCTCCACTATAATTGGATAGTGATCTGACAGGCCTCTCGACCCCCCTCTTAACCGAATCTTCGAAAACTTCTCCGTCCATTCTACACTCACTAGAACTCTGTCAATGCGACTGCAAGAGCGACCTTTAAATCATGTAAACTTACGATTATTCAATGGTAGATCCACTAACTGCATATCTTGTATCCAACACTTAAAGTCTTCTGCAGACCCTGTTAACCTGTCCTGTCCTTTCCTTTCTTCAACCTGTATAACCTCTGTGTTTTCTAGAAGAAATAAAACATAGTTTCTTTGTGACAAACATATACCTTGCTTGGATTTGGCAATTTCTAATCCAAGAAAGTATTTCAATGGTCCGAGCACTTTCAATTTAAACAAATTTTGTAAAATGAATTGCGTTTCCACCATCGTCGTATCTAGCTTGCATGCAATTATAATGTCGTCCACATACACCAGTGTTATCACCAAATTTTTGCATGTATCATTGTGAAACAAGGAATAATCTGATCTGAATTGAGTGAAACTAGCTCTAGTCAGAATAGTGAAAAATTTTGTGAATCAGCTTGTTGTCCTATTTCTCCTTGTTAGAAAAGTCTTAAAGTAGTTTCATGTAAACTTTTTCATCAAGATTTTCATTGAAAAAAGCATTATTGATGTCAAGTTGAAGTAGTTTCCAACCCTTAATAGCTGCTATTGCTAAAAGCGTTTTCATTGTGGCGGGTGAAAAAGTATCTTTAAATTTTTTGTTAAATTTTAATTTAGTTTTTAACTTTTCAAAAGTGATATTTGAGTTCGAAAAATTTTAGATAAATTTAATAGTCTCATAGTTAAATTCGACATGAACAATTAGAATATTTAAGAATCAATATAACGTTCAATTTTAATATGTAAATAAAATCAATCAATTAATGATCATTGGTATAACAGTTTTTTCGTTAATTATTTGAGTCAAATTTAACAACAACGTTAAATTCATTTAAAAATTATTAGGACTAAAATTAAACGTTAGAAATCAAATTAAAATTTAACTCAAACTTTAAAAAAGTAGTACTATATGAAAAATTAAACCGAAAAAGTAAAGTGGAAATTCTTGGGAAAATACTCAAAATAGCTTGCTTTAGACGGTAGCTTAATGAGCAAAAATAAAGGATAGCCACATATGTGGCATATAATGTGTTCTATGTTCTGATTCAGTGTTCTAATGTTCTGGTTCAGTGTTGGTTCGTTTTGTCCTGACAGGGAAAAAATGAAGGCAAAAAGTGTTCGCTTTTATAATGCAATTCCTTGTATAGGTATTGTGACACAATAACAAGAACCCTGTTCATTGCATTTCTTTTCTATAGTACTATCATTATTATTGCATTATTCTATATCACCATAGAATAGCAATTCAATGTAATATTTTTCATACAAAATATTTATCACCATAGCTTATTCACGCACACCAGACAAGCTTCTTAGGTAATTCCTTTGAAACAATATATGATAAAACTAATTAAAATGGAATTTATTTAATTTAATCTCTTTATTTTTCATTCTCTCTAATTTAGGAGGAATGTGATAGAACTATAATGCTAGCATTAAAATTAAAAGATCTTGTCATTGCAGATTTGTAAGTATTCTAATCTAGCTCTAGTAAAGTCCAAAACCAGGATACTAAATGAAAGTGGACAAATTTCGGTGCTCCACCATATATATGTAATGAATAAAGAAATAATTAGGAGTTTTGATTTTTTTATTTTTATTTTTAAATGTGTTCAAAAAATTATTTATATATTTGTTTAAAATTTAAAAATTAATTAAAACCTTAAATTATTATTCACAGAAAGACAGTATGTAAGGTCCATCAACATAACTTGTTGACTTTGACTTGCCAAGTTGCCATGATGCTATCATAATTGTAGGAGGAAGAAACCAATCAAATGATCATGTAAATGAGTCAGCTGGGTCAATTTGGGGCCGTATCCGAATAGTCGAATAGACACGTTAAAAAATAAAACAAATAACACAGCCACAAAAAACACAACTTACTAAGAACAAAACTTAGGCCTGTTTGTTTGGTCAATATCTGTTTCTTTTTTATTTTAAAAGTTTTGTGGGAAAAAAGCAAAGATTTTTTCATTTTCATTTATTTATTTACAAATTTCTATATTAAAAAAAGGGAGTATTTTTCCTTAAAAAATATTATTTTTAAACCAAACATGTTCCTAGAGACCATTTGGTACATAAAATTTATCCAAATTTTCGATAATGGTATATTAATATTACTTGGGCTCATGAATAGTCACATAAAATATTATAATGAAATATTTATCGGATACTTAAATTATAAATAAAAAAATCATATAATTTAAGACGGTGAATAAAAATGGAACTGAAATAGAAATAATGGAACAGTGAGCAGTGAAGTGTTTATTTTTTTCTTTAATAGTATTTTTTAATTTTAAATTGCTGTTAGCCAATAAATTATTATATAAAAAAATTAAATTTATAATATTTATTTAAACAAATAAATAAATTAACTATTAAAATAATTTAATTTGCTTTAAAGAATTCGGATCTAATGTATACATTCGCGGTATTTATCTAAAAATTATAAATATAGATCCGATCTACAAGGCTATTAAATCCGCACACTAATAAGATTGAATTATGAATTTTATGTAACTATCTATATATCTGTGTATTTACAAAAATAAATAAATAAATATTATTTTTATATTTTATTTTAATTAATAATTATCATATATATTATATCATTTTAAAAAATATATTAAATATTATTTTAAAATTAAACATATTTAAAAGAATGAAAAAAAATTATTAATTTTTTAAATAAAAATAAATTTTTAAAAAATATTTTTATTTTGTGAGTATATCTGATATCTAATCGGATCTGATCCGTATATTTGTCGATTGAATCATATCTAAATTAAAAAATTACAGATATTAAATCTAATCTAATAATTTTAATATAAATACAATCGAAATTTTAGTTATATCGGATCAAGCTGATGTACGTTCACCCTATAAAGGATGCGTGGGTAGTGAAGTATATGTATGAAAATTGGAGGCCATGTGCAAGAAAGAAGGCATGATGTTGTAGTGTTTTTGAGACATGGGAGTCCATACAACTAGATAGTCACCCTCTCACATGCATAATAATGCATCATCGGAGCCCCACAAATACAACTAACCCCGGGTACTAATATTCTCCCACTGTTCCCTCCTAGCCACGTTTTAAGTGGAGCACCACACGACAATCTCTTTCACACCCCGACACAATCTTATACATTACGAAACATATACGAATTTCGAATTTCTCACCATCTTCTATTCCCTTTTCTTTGCTCTTCTTTTTCCTCACCTATCAAACTCTAAATCATCAATATAATCTAATCTAATTTTCGATTTCTCAATCATTTGTACCAACCAATTTGTGATCTACATACATATACTTCGTATGTTTTTTTTTTAATTTATTTTTTTATTTTAATAATCTAACAAGATACCTTATTCTATACTTTTAAATAGTAATAATTAAATAATAACAAAAAAAAATAATAACCCTATAACATTTTTCTTAATAATTACTGTAGCTGGTTGCTTACGTCTACATTAAGCTGTTTTTGGTTTTTGTATATTCTTGAACATAAATTAGAGTTACACATAGACCCAACCATACACAATTTTTTTAACATATTTAATAATTAATTAAGAACAAGATAGAGTATACAAATTAAACCTATTAAAATGTCAATATTATTTTTATACAAACCACTACTTTTCTACGGTTTTTCAATCCAAACCAGCGGTCGGAGCTGGAGGTGTTTTAAGGAGGGGACTAAGGGCGCATATGGTCCGGCCCGACCTAATTCCGATTTTAAAGGCTAATTTAGTGTTATTTTATTGGATCCAGAATCGAGTAATAATCTCAAAAATAGATTCGGTCATTATTTTAGGTTGGGTCCAAGTCAAAACGAACCTGACTTCACTTGACCCATATGCACCATAAGAGAACTAAAAAAGATATATATGTTTTAAATTAATTTCAATGTTATATTATATTAATTATAAGTTTATTATTTTATTTTTAATTACATTTATTGAATTAGAAAATATATCAAAGAAGTATCAAATTAGAATTTGTAAACAAATTCAAGTTCAAATATAAATAAACTTTTCGGTAACAAATTTTTTTTATAAATAAGTGCATTATAAATAAATTTTTTTATGAATAAATTTTTTTATAAATTATTATTAAAGTTTTAAAAATTCAGTTTTCACTCAATTCAAACCCGGTATAATTGTGGCCCAAAAATATTTAAATTTCATTGAATTTAAAACTGGATTAAAATTTAAAAGATAGACTCAATATATATTTAAAATTGAATTTAAATCCGAACAAATTCAATTTCACCCGAACATAAAATCCCTACAAGAGACAACATGAAAAATAAAACTTACAAGAGGCAAAAGGAAAGAAAATTAGGAGGGGGGCTACAAACTTAAGAACTCTGTGTGTAAACATTATTAACTTAGGGGTCTATTATTGTACTAAGCACCGCCCCTATCCAAACCACCAACATTAACAACTCTTGGTCTAGTCTAAAATTCAAACCAACAATACGACATAAATCATTCTAACAAACATTAATCAAAATTTAAACAAGTCAAAAATTAAAAATATACAAATTTAAAAGTAAAAACAACAAAGAAGAATTGATGAAGATGAGGAAGAAAAGCAGGAGAGCCAAAAGAGGATGACGATATGGAAGAGAAAAAGCAGCGGATTGAGAGGAGGAGAAGAGATTGCTACAAGGGCAACAAATAAATCCGTGGCACAAAGGCGAAGACAGTTGTGAGTTGTGACATAAAGCACAATAAATGTGGACAATAAATTTAAGTTTCGTCTGATAAAATTTTCATTTTTTAAAAATAGTTTATGAAATATGTCTTTTAAAATTTATCTCTTTAAAAATTGTATTCCATAAAATCAAATTAAAAATTATTTTTGATAAGTATAAATATTATAATTGTGTTTAATAAAATAATTTTTAATTATTATATAAAATTATATTAAACTTTTTAATTTTGATAAATATAAATCAATTTTAAAATTTTTTTTTAGGTGTATTAAAAAATATTCTAATTTTTAAAAACTATAAACATAAGTACATAAATTTTTAATATACCAAATATAAAACAAGGTGCAACTCTTTTCTAAAAAATTTTACTAAACCAGGTTTTAAAATGTATATGTTGCCAAGTAAATAAGATAACGGATATAGAACATACTAAGATAACAACAAAGACTATAATATTAATTAATTCAGAAATGTGATGCAACAAAGACAAAGATGAGAAAAAAAGAGGGAGAATATACAAAGGACATAAGTTGCAATAACATCAATGATGATAACAATGACGACAAAATTAAGGAGGGAGTGATGGAGGGAGGGAGGGAGTGAGAAAGGAGGAGATGGTACCACCATGAATGAGTTCTTAGTTCGATGGATCGAATGATAACGTGAGAAAAAAAAAAGAGATGATAGATTTAGGAATTTTGATAAGACATTAAAAATAAAATTATTCTAAAAATGTGTGTCAATCAAAATTTAGTATTTCAATTTTTTAGAGAGACATCAAATACATATTTTAATATCTATTATGTGACAATATCTATATTTTTGATAAATATAAGAATAAAGTGATAATTATATCTCTGAAAATTTTGATTTTAGACTAATTAGTTTTTTTAAAAAAAAGTATTAATTTTATTTTTTAGAATAATAAATGGTGGACACATGATATCTTTTTATTAATTTATTAACTAAAATTTAATGTATTGTTAACTACTTTGACGTGTCTATCTATAAAAGATAGTCATGTAGAAGATAACAACTTTTGGAGTGAAATTTCACTTGTTTTGATAAGATTTGTGATAAATAAAGAACAACTGATAAAGGGTATATAAAAACTCAAAAAATAATAAATACTTTACTATCCAAAAGACCAAAATTACATAAGTTTTCTGCTCATGTGATACTAATGAGATATGCACCACTGTAAATAATAAAAGATATAGACAATTTCATTTCGTTTTACACTATTTAGCGACAGAATAACATACATATCCACTATTTGCTATCTTAAAGGATTTAATTGGTACTTTTTTTTCAAAGATTAATTAGTCCAAAATCAACATCTCTAAAAATCTAATTATCACTTTACTCTAAGTATAAATATTAACCAAATTTCCTCCAAGATAACAATGTTTTCTTCCTTATATAATTTAATTTTTATGTATTAATCATAGAAAATAATTTTTACACATCTAACTGCATATTTTTATATTATTATAATAAGTAATTAATTGTTAAATTTATTATTTAAAATAATATTTAAACACATAAATTTAATTAAATGATCGTATAAAATTTTTTATACTATGATACATTAAAATTAAAGTTTTATATATAATATAATTTTTTGGTTAGTAATACTACAAGGCTAGTAAATATTTTTATTTTGGACTTGTATTTTGTCAATATTAATTTGAATTCACATTTATAAAATTTAAACACAAAATATATAGTTTGCAACGATATTTATTATAATTTATAAACAATTTAATTATGTTTTTTGAAAAAAAATTTAAAACATAAAGACTTATATTAAAATCAGCTTATAAATAAGTTATTTTATATTTGAAAAAATTATTATAGAAATACTTATTTTAAAGTTGTGTAATAAATAGAAATAATAAAGCTTTTGAGAAGGAAAGAAGTCAAATTTTTTGACTTCTTTAAAACCTCTTAAATAACTTTTCGAAAAGTTAAAAGCATATTTAAAAAACTGTAATAAATACCGTTAATATGATTTTTCATAGGGGTGAATGCGGATCGGATCAGATATGGCTAAAATCTCAATTCGATCCGCACTAAAATCATCAGGATCGGATCCAATATCCGCGGTTTTTAAGCTTAGATCCGTTACGGATCGGATCAGATATTGGATATATCCGCAAAACACAAAAAATATTTTTCAAGCTTATTTTTATTAAAAAAATATTAATAAAATTCCTTTTTTCTACTCTTTTAAATATATTTATTCTTAAAATAATATTAAGCATACTTTTCTTAAATAATTAAACTAAAATAATACAACATATATGATAATTATTAGTTGAAATAAAACATAAAAAAAATATTTATTTATTTATTTTTGCAAATTTGCGGATATATGGATACCTACATAAAATTCGCAATCTGATCATATAAGTGTGCGGATCCGATCCAATAACCTTGCATATTGGATCCATATCCACAATTTTCGGATCAAATTCGGATAAATACCGCAGATATACGAATTAAATCCGATCGATGAACACTCCTAATTTTTTCATAAATAAAAAAATTTATATATATAAATTAATAAAATTTATTTATTAAAAATAATTTAATATTTATACTGATTAAATATGATACTAAAATTTCTAAAAACGGCTCACCCTAGGATTTTCGATTTTTTTGTGCTTTATATATAATATAATATTTAAAAAATATTATTTAAATACTAACCTTAATCACTAATATATTTATATATAAATATATGTATAATTTAATTTATTTTAATATATATTTATATTTTAATATATATTTTATATTGTAACTAAATTTGATAATTAATTTTACTGTACATAATACTATCGATATAATATAATATCTGAATTATGTTAATTTTAAAACGCGCTTAGGCAGCGGCATTATTGCCTAAGAAGAAGAGACGGCACTTTATTAATTCGTGATTATTGATACAGGCCACGTTGTATGATTACAACATGAAGATTTATTGTCGGTTAATTCGATTCGTTGTGATAGATTAAACCATACTATATACGAACACTGTTTGCACCTCCTCTTAAATCCCAATCCCAAAAACACTATCAGCATACAGCGCTTGTGGAATGTTAAGCTCAAGCCAGCGATAATTGCCCACTACTATATAAAGTGTGAGGATTCGCGGGAGCATGATTGACGGAAAATATCTATGATATTGTGAAAAGAAAATTATTCAGATCATTTTATTTTTATATAATTCTATTCCCTGCTTTGTCATGTTAGAATGGTTCCATTTGGTCAACTTGGTTGTCGCCTATGTGCCATAGAAATTCATATTAATAATTATGACAAAAGTCATCTTAGTTATACAGTCAATAATTTGTATGCGAAGCAAATTATAAAATGATAAAAGTCAGACTATCAACTACAGAATAAAAAAGTCATATTTTTACAAATATTTTAATAAAAAAATCATTAAATAAAATAATCTTATTATTTTTACAATTTAAAATTTTTTTGAGTAGTATGTGATAATAATATTTATTTATTCTCATTAAATTATTGAATTTAATTTTATAATAATTTTTTATTTAATTTTTAGTACTTAATAGTCAATTTAAAAATTTCATATTAGATATTTCTTAATTTAAATAAGATTAGTATTCTTTTTTAAAAATAAACTCAAAAGATATTATTATTTTTTTAAATTAGTTTTAATTTTTCTATAGCAATTAAATTAATTGAAAGAATTTTTTTAATTATGAATATCACTGAGAGTTAACTTTTCATTATATAAAAAGTGAATTTCTAAATAATTATTTAGTGATATATGTAAAAAAAGAGACATTTTAATTGTATTATTAAAAAAAAGATTACACAATTTTTTAAAAAATATAAAATCTAAAAAAAAATTTTAATTATATATTATTATTTAAACTACTATTTCAGTTTTGTAGTTTATAAATTATATATTTTAAAGACTAATCATATTTTATACTAACAAAATATAATTATAACAATAATTATGCTATATGTACATAAAAAGTAACTATCCATATATAATATATATTAAAATACA
>NC_029777.3:6683877-6692830 GCF_000817695.3 Arachis duranensis | reverse complement strand
ATCTAAAATCACTAACAAACACATCAAGGCATCTAGTGGAATCAAAGGTGAATTGAATTTAGCTAATTTAAGGTCTAGAAAGCATGTTTTCACATCTAAGCACAAATTAGGAGACAATCACAACACTATGCTATTTCATTGAATAAATGTGGGTAAAAGGTCATAAAATCCCCTAAAATCAATACAAGATAAACCGTACAAATGGGGTTTAGGACTATGTTAAGGGTTTCTCTGAGATTTGATCTACAGACCCTTTTCTTTTCCTTAATTTCAGCCCTTGTAGGAATGTTTCTTATTCTCCCTGTTCTCTGGGTTTGAATTGGAGCTTTATCTGCTCTTTTTAGGGTTTGCTCTGGATGAAGAGTTTCATGTTTCCTAAAGGATTCCTTTGCTTCTTCCAGTGTTAAAAACCCTCCTTTATGAATTATCCTTGATTGCTGTGTAAATGGTGCTGCTTTCTCCCAGGCATCATATACTCCTTTCATGGGGCCATTATAAATTACATAATATTTTTTATCTTGGGTGGATTTTTTGATAATTTCAGCAATTGTTTTATTTTCTGAAATTTTTTCCTCACCTGATTTGTCCACCACGCTTAGCTGGCTGAACTCTGATGGTTTGGGTTGTTGTGTTGATTTCATTGCTTCGATGGCCTTCTTGAGGGATTGGATCTGTATCTTTATTTGCTGACAATGCTTGCACTTTTCAAGTTCTTGTTCGTATTTTTGAATTTCTTGATCTATTGCGTTGTAGACGAACTCCATTCTCTTGTTAATGTATCTGCAATAACATTTTTGTCACCCTTAATATATTCAATTTTTATTGGATATTGTAACAAAAATAATTGCCATCTTACCAATCGTCCATGATTATAATCAACTTTTAAATTATATCGTATGAAACCTGTTAAAAGTTTTAGCTTTTCTTGAGTGGATAGAATTAATCCAAGGAACTCTATTTCTTGTTTTGCTATTCTTGCTTTCTTTTTACTAAGAACTAATCCTTTTTTCTTGCATCTTTCTAAAACTATTAATAATTTTTGGAGATGATCTTCTTTATTCTATTTTGTAAAAATTAGTATATCATCAATGTACACTAAAACAAATTTATTTAACTTTTTTAGATTTTCTTCCATAAATCGTTGATAAATACCTGGGGCTTGTTTTAATCCGAATGGTAATACATTCCATTCATAGAGCAACACACTTGTTGATTCTTTTGTTGGGCAAGTAAAAGCAGTTAATTTCTTTGTTTCTTCGTCTAAACGAAGTTGCCAATATCCTGATTTTGCATCAAGAGGTGAAAACCAAGTTGCTCCTTTGATTTTTTCTAAAATAGAGTCTTTTCTTGGAAGTTTATGAGCATCACCAATAGTTGCTTCATTCATCTTCTTATAGTTTATTACCATTCTTCGTTTTCCCCTTTTACTTTCATTATTGTTTTCAACGTAAAAAGCTGGAGCCGCATGAGGACTTTTACTTAATCTTATAATTTCTTTTTCCAAAAGATCTTTACATTCTAGTGAGAGCTCTTCTCTATCTCTTGCGGAATAAGGAATTTTATTTGGAACATTTATTTCTTTTATAGGATCTTTTAATTTAATTTGGAACATTTATCTCTTTTGTGGGATCTTTTAATTTAATGCTTACTAATTCGTTATTTGTATTTTTAATATCTAAAGGGTTTTCAGCACAAATTTCATCCAAAAGTTCTTCTATTTTTATTTCAAGATTATTTTTTGGAATGTTTATCTGAAAGTATAGATTTAAATAGATTATTTTTTGGAATTTTTATCTGAAAGTATAAATTTAAATAACATGTCTCTAATATAGAAAATATTTTAAAGTTTAGAATCTTATCTATAGTAGTAGTTGGTATTTTTATACGTTTTGATTTTTGATTTATTGAAGAATCGTGTGGAGCTTTTAAAACTATATATGTTAATTCTTGAATGAATGGATGATATAGCTTTAAAAAGTTATTTCCTATGATAAATTCCATTCCAGAATCTAACATATATATGGATGGAACAATGAACCTATAATTTTGAATAAAAATTTCAACCATCTCTGCTTTTTGGTCAATTTTATGTATTGATTTGTCAGCTATTCTAACTTTTAATGGTTTCTTTAATTTTTTCCAATCAAGTTTTATATTTGAACTAGCAAAGCATTGTGTTGCTCCAGAATCTATGAAAGCATTTATAAACTTTTCTGTTATTTTTATAGTAATAAATGTAGCATTATTACTCAGTCTCTGAGTCTATTTCCGAGACATATTCAAAAATATAGTCTAAGTTATCATCAGATTCTTCCAATGGTTCCATGAAACAAGACTTAGCAATTTCTATTTGTTTAGTAAGATCCTTTTTATCCTTCTTTTTCGGGCATTCATTTGCATAGTGTCCTTCTTCTTGGCAGTACCAACATTTACAATTTTCTTTTTTATTCGGGCAATAGTTATTTCTCTGTCTTTTGTTTTTATTGTTATTTTCTTTTCTAAAATATCTCTTTCTTCTCCAGTTTGGATAGTATTTTCTTTTTCTAAATTGATATTTTCTTTTTCTTTGAAGATTTTTATTAAGACCATATTTTTGAGGTATCTCCTCATTATCCTGACAGCAAATTCTGATTATATTTGAATCTTTTTTGAGTTACTTTTTGCATACAACGTTCTTTTATTTCCTCTCTTATAGCAGAGGTTGCTCCACCAAAATTATTTTCAATTGTTCCTCTATTTATTTCCCTTATAAATCTTCCCATTATAAATTTATTAGCAGGATATGGAAGTTTTGTTATGTACATACTAAGATAATGATTTTTATCTTCTTCTTTTAATTTGTAATAATGTATTCTATATTCACATATATAAGACTCCACATTACATAAATCATATATCTGAATATTAGCTAAATGGTTTTTTGCTTCTTGATACTCTTTATTATAGACTTCTTGTCTATGATCTATAATATTTTTTTCAAAAAATTCTTTATATAGAATCATCATTATATATAATATCTTATCATAAGCTGTTGTTTTTGTTTCTAATTCTTCTATAACTTGGTTTTCTATTGATGTCATATAATCTCTTATAGTTCCTTTAGTATGAAATCCTATGTAATTCCAAATGTCTCTTCCCGACAATTCACTAAGTTTTGGATTAGTAAAGACTTCTAATAAGAAGGAATTCAACCAGTTTTCAAAAATTTCTTTTTCGTTCTTTTTGGAGTCTAAATCGAGCATTCTTTCTCCTTCCATTTCCTGGATTTTAGAAACGTATTTTGATGGTATTTTTGTATATTTTGAATCTTTATTTATAAATCCTTTTTTAAAAGCATAATTATCAAAACCTGTTTCCCATTTAAATTGAGATTGATTATCCTTAGATGTTCCAGCTTCATTTTTTACTTGTATTGGAATTGCTGGTTCTTCGTCACTTGAATAATCTAGAATGTGTTCTTCATTTTCTATGTTTTCAGAATTTACTAATTCTTCTTCTATTTGAAAACCATGTTCCATAATATTATTTTCTTGAGCCATTTTTAATTGTTTAAAAAGCATTGTAACTTCTTCTAATTTTTCTTCAATATTCATAATTTCAATGGTGGTTTTACTTTTAAGTCTGTTATGTTGATTATATTTTGAAAATTTTCTTCTTTGGGATTCTCTTTTTCCTTATTTCTTTGAAATTTTATAGATAGTAATATTTCTTCAAGCATATCTACTATAGAATTTAATTGTGGGTTAAAAGTATGATGAAGATGTGGGGAATCATTTCCATGGTAGCATTTTTTAGAAATTCCATGTGAAAAGTAAGTTTTTTCAGGTTTTTGAAGTCCTTCAATAAAATTTATAGTAAAATAAAGATTTTGAGAAAAATCATTTTGTATTGATTTTAAGAATTCAGTGTCATTACAATTAACATTGGTTAAAATCATTAATTTTTGATCTATTAGTTTTGATAATTTAATTATTTCTTCTCTTAAATCTTCTAATTTACTTTTTTCCATTAGGTGACGCTTTTCTTTGTGAAGAGTTACGGTTTTAAGTTAAAAGTGTGGTTTTAGAATGTGTGGTTTAGATTTTGGCATGTAGGCACATCTTTAAAACAATATCTTTACCATATATTTCTCCATATTAAATATATAAGCTTATTAATCATTCATCATTATCACCACCGAATTATACAAAACAAAAGGGAAAAGAAAGTGTTAACGGGGCTTGCATGTATTTATATATATACATACATATATACATGACACCTATCTTTCTATTTATTAATTACTGTTAGAAATAAGAAACTAAACTGGAGAAAGGATTTGTGTATTATTGAGTGTATTTAAGTTGTTTGGAATGATACAATATAAAGAGTATTTATAGGTACTAAGAGAATAGTAATAATAAAGACGTAATCTCCTATAATAAATATTCAGATATACTAAATAATACTAATTGATTTTAATTATATTCTGAGTTTGAAACTTATTTAAAACAACGAAAGAAAGAAAAAAAACTACATAAATTGTTAAAACATGTGCAGACAGAACGGCCGGAAGGAAGCGCAAACGGAACTGCCGCTAGTCTGAAGGAAGCGCAGACGGAACTGCCGCTTGTCTGAAGGAAGCGCAGATGGAACTGCCGCTATTTGAGGAAACGCAGACGGAACTGTCGAAAAGAAACGCAGGCAGAACTGCCACAAAGAAACACGGATGAAACGGAGAGAAGGCAGATAGAATTGCCACGAGAGAAGACGAAAACTATATGATTTCTTCATGAGAATAGGTAAACAACGGATGACAATGGTGTTTGATCATTGGACTCGAAAAAAACACAAAACGGAAAAAATAGGCTAGTCGGTGAGGTGAAAAAAACAACAAAGGAGTGACAAAAAGGAAAGAAGAATGGCATAGAGAAAAATATATAAAAACTACGGTGATTTCACCACAAGGAAAACAACATATCCTCTTCAAGGAGGATACCATGGCTATGATAGCATGTTAGAAACAAGAAACTTAACTAGAGAAATGATGGTATATTATTGAGTGTATTCAAGTTGTCTATTCAAGTTGTCTGGAATGATACAATATAAAGGGTATTTATAGACACTAAGAGAATAGTAATAATAAAGACGTAATCTCCTATAATAAATATTCAGATATACTAAATAATACTAATTGATCCTAATTGATTCTAATTATATTCTAATAATTACCATTACCATCCTTAGTTCATTTGGTCTATTTCATCACTGAAACAAAAATCAAGGAATAAGGAAAAGAAAGAGTGATCGAGGGTGAGGGAGAGAAACCGTGGAACCTCCGAGTTTCTAATTTTGATTTCTTGCAATTTGTAACTTCAATAAAAAATTTATTTTGATAAAAATGTTTGTATTTTTTTCTTTTACGTATTAGTATCATTTTTGTTTAGTAAAAGTTGATAGTAATGTAATTCTTCTTTGAGGCATAGACAATTTATAACGTTTTTTCTTCAACAGCTCGATCAAAAAATTTTTCTAAAATTTTTGTTGATTTTAATTTCGTATGGAGATAGAGGTTTCATTTTTAAAATTATAAGTTTTTAATTCATAAATGCTCAGAAGCTTAATGAGTAATTACAAATAATTTATGACTGTCTAAACTAGTTGAATAATGAATTTGAGTTAGATTTTTTATTGTAAAAATAACTGAATTTGATGAATATGTGTTTGATTCCCTAAATGTCTGAGGATGCTAAAAATTCTGATTTCTAACTGATTGTGATGAGAATTATCGAAATTGTAGTTGTGTGTGCCGATGAAAATTAATGAATTATCATATATTTGATTGATGATGAATATAGCTTTATTAGGTGCTTGAATGATGATTAAAGTATATGAATTGTTATGTTTGACATAGCGCAGAAAAGTGAAAGCTTGATTATAATTAAGTACTTGAAATTTGTTAAAACTGTTAAATTTGGATTCTTGGGCTGTGTTGGCTGTGAAGGCAATTTAGAATAACTGAAGAAATGTTAGGTATGTGATTTCGGAAGGGTTATAAGTTTAGATGTGGGTTAGGATATGTAAGGTTGTTGGAAAAATTCAAGGCAAAAAATTATGCATAGTTGACAGTAAAGTAAATCAGTTTCTAAAAGCAGTTCTGGTCATAATTTTGAATGAAACTATTTTTCTATGAAACTTTAAGGTGTTTTGAGCATCTCATAAAAAATTCAGGGTTTATTGATGAGTGATTTAGGAGAAATAAATTTTTGAAGATTGATGGTTTCTGTAGAAAATTATGTTTCTTAACTGCAGAAGTACCAATTTTCAACTCACTTAATTTGCAATTATGATGAGTTTTTAAACTGAAACTAACGGGCCATTTCAAGCTTTGTGTGTCCACAATCTTCAGTTTAAATTTTGTGTCAATTTTTTTTAACCAATTAGATATGTTGCAAAGAGTGTGAGTTGCTCGCTGGATTTTGAAAACAGAATTCTAAAAGGCAAGGCTGTGTTTCTAACCTCATGATTTTTTTATGTGACATGGTAATAATCTGAAATTTGATTTTTTAAAAAGCTAGAAGAGTCTTATTTAAGGTCATAAATTTTGAAAGGCAATGAGTGAGAATTGAATTTTTAGTAAATTTAACAAATTTACTGTCCCTGCTATTTCTTTTCCGCATTTTCTCAAAAAAATAATGACTTTTTAAGGAAAATAGTACAAGTTTAAACTATGATCAAATTTCCTCAACACCAAGTTTTGAGTTCTAAATCAGTAGTATTAGAACAACCAAAGAAGGTTTAAGGTTAATTGGTGATGCGAAAATATGTGTAATTAAGCGGTGATGTAAAGGTACGTTTAATAATGTAAGTGATGTGGAGGTGTGTAGGAAAAAGATCTTCTCCAGTTTTTTTAACAATTGATAGAATCCAGTGTGATCTATCACCTTTGATTCTATGAGTGGGCCCAGAAATAAATAAGAGAGAGAGTGCAATGAATGGTTAGATTGAACACTGGATATCATCCAGTTTTTTTCTCACTGGAGATGATCCACTCCCGAGGTGTGTATGTAATTAGTGATGTGGAGGCATAATAAAGAAAAAAATGAAAAGCCATGCATGAAAAAGATAACGGGAACGGATAATGAATCATGAAAAGGGTATGTCGAATGGGTCTTGCTCCAAAGTGCTAATGCGGAAGTGCCCGCTTGACTGATAGCCTAAAATTGCTAATGCGGGAATGTCCGTCTAACTGATAGCATATTGTATATTGAATGGGCATTTATCCCGAACTGCTAATGCGAAAGTGCCCGCTTAACTGATAGCTTGAAATTGCTAATGCGAAAATGTTCGCCCAACTGATAGCACTGTTTCTTACTGTGATGCACATTAAAATGTTATTATGATGAGGCTTAACTAATACGAGTAACAGTGATACCAAGGTATCTAACTGACACAGTAAAGGAACTATATTCAGGATTCACTCCGAGTAACGTTGGATTGCGGGTAGACAACTGATGTATGAGCTGATCATGGCCTGCGTTAAGAATAGACATGTATAATCTTATTTGCACATTTGTATTTAATTGCGTTTGTTTATTTTGTTTATTTGTGATTGTGCCGTTGTTTTGGTGACTTGTTTGTGTGCTTGATTAGATATTTTACTTGTGCTGTGAATTTAATAATATATTGAGGACTGATATTTGTGTGTCGAATTTAGGTATATTATTTATGATGCTAGCTTATTTAGATATTACAGTAATTTGAAAAATGTTGTTTATGGATGAGGAATTGTTAATGTTACTAAGATTTTTGTTTAAATAACGTGATTTAAAGAAAGAAATTTAAAAATGTTTTAAGTAAGAAAATTATTTTTGTGATATGAATTAATTATTTGTATTTATTCTGTTTATTGCGACATTCACGTTCCCTATTGAGAACGTATGACTTTATTCTCATCCCAAAATTTTTTAAAAAACCTTTTTAAAGGTACAGACAGGACGACTAATTGAAAAGTTACAGACGAATAGAAAACTTGTTTGGCTAGTTACTTCTGGGTTTGTTCCCCTCGCTCTTGATGTTTTAAAGTGTTGTTTTTTTTACTGAGGGGATAGATTTGCAATTGAGTATTGTATGAACAGTTATTATGTATTAATAATAATTATGTGAATATATGTTTACCTGACATAGTTGAGCTTGAAGTATATAACAAAACAAAATGAAAATTCGTTTTTCTTAAAAACTATCGACAAGTTAACAAGTAGAGGCTCAATATCAAATAAATAAAGTATGAAATTCAAGGAGTAAAATTAAATAATGTCCGGACTTTTAGTGCGATCATGAGGTGCTAAAAGTTAGAGTGTTACACAAATACATAATAATTAATGAATAATTTGATAGCTGATTTTCATGTGCATATAATATTTTTATTACAAAATTATTAAAATTTATCTATTTCGTGTCCTAAAAATACATATTAAGATTACAAATTGAGAATATTTTTATTGAAAATTCAAAAAATTTAAATTTTCAACGTATTTATTTTGCAATTATTAAACGAAAAAACTTAAAACCTTCCACTAATGATTTGTCATGTGCCCTTAAAACACATGTTAGCTAAACCCAAATTATTATTATTATGTTATATATATTTTATCCTCACTATCAAAATTTTCTGGATCTGTCACCAAAATTTTTTTTTGTGACTATCTGTCACCGGGTTTAATCATAGTACATGTTCTTTCCAAATTGGAGACATAGAGATCTTAAAGTTTATGGGTTAAGTATGGTTTTGGTCCCTAAAGTTGAGGCTGAGAATCAAAACCGTCCCTCATCTAATTTTCGATTTAGAATCGTCCTTAACGTTTTTTTCGTATTAAAATCATCTATTTTAATAATTTTTTTACATTATTCCTAAACTACCCTTATTTATTTTAATAAAAAAGTTATAAAATTTTTAAAAAATAAAAGAAAACGT
>NC_029777.3:6649529-6683669 GCF_000817695.3 Arachis duranensis | reverse complement strand
CACCGCCGCGTTCTCGCCACTGCTTCTCGACGCCTCGCCGCTGTTCCTCGCCGCCTCGCCGCTTCTGCTTCTTGCTGCGATCTCTGTTTCTATTTCGCCTTCTGCTTCTTCTGGGTTTGCTTGAGTGCTTCTGCATCTTCTGCTTTCTCTTCTACTTTTTGCTTCTGTTTGAGTGCTTCTGCTTCTTCTGGGTTCTGCATCTTCTGGGTTCTGCTTCTACATCATTATTGTATGTTGATTTGTTGAATCTGGATTTTATTTGTTGAATCTGATTTTGATTTGCTAGATCTGGATTTGAATAATGGATTTGTTCATCATAATTCCTAATTTCCTAATCTGGTTTTGTTGGTTTTGTTGTTGTTATGAGTTTTTTATTTCTACTTCTGCTTCTTGGTTTTGTTGGTTTTGTTCTTCTATTGATTTTTTATGCTTTCTGCTTCTGCTTGTGTTGGTGTTGGTGTTGGTGTTGGTGGTAGTTGATGATTAGATTTTTGATGGTCTAGAATTCACAAATGAATTCTCGTTGCAAGTATAGTTTCTAAACCAACAATAATCCTTTCATACAAAGATTGTTTGTCACAAGTAACAAACCCCTAAATTTATAAACCGAAGTATTGAACCTCGGGTCGTTCTCCCTAGGAATTACAATAAAGTGCCTTGTTATTGGTTGTGAGTTGTTTTGGGGTTTTTGAGATTTTAGACAAGAAATATAAATGGTAAAGAAAATAAACTAACAACTAACAAAACTCTTGGCAAGATATGAGAACTAGAAATCACATCCTAGTTATCCTTATCAATTGTGATGAGAATTGTTCATTGCTCCCACCTAGTTAACCTCTAACCATGAAAGAAAGTCAAGTGGATGAATCAATTTGATTCCTCAAGTCCTAATCAACTTCTAAAGGAAAGACTAGCTTTAGAGGCATTCAAATCAATTAGCAATCTCTAATTATCAATCAACAAAAGAGGTTGATAACTCAAGTGTTACTAATCACTCTACCTAGGCCAAGAGGAACAAAATCTGTACTAAAATCCAACCAAGCATTTCATCAAACACTTGGAAGCTATAAAAGAAAAGCAAAGCAAATTGACAACAAGAATAGAATCTAACAACAATTATTGCAAGAAATTAACAACAACAATCAAAAGAAACACAATTATTATGAATTACCTCTAATTGAATGGAAAGATAGATCTACAACAAAATATAAGAACAACATAAAAGAGATTACAACAAAAGAATGGAAGAATAATGAATGTAATAACAAGGAATTGAAAGATAGAAGTAGAAGAAGATGAATCTAAACCTAGATCTAAGAACTAAGTCTAATCCTAATCCTAATCCTAGAGAGAAGTGAGAGCTTCTCTCTCTAAAACTAACTCTAAACTAATCCTAATGTGTGTGAATGATTGAATCCCCTTTGCTCTTCAATCCTTGGCTTTAAATAGCATCTTTGGCGCCAAAGTTGGTTGAGATTGGGCCCACAACCCTTCTGAATTCGTTGGCCACGTTTACATTAAAAAAAAAACATAAACCAGCACCGACGCGTATGCGCACAGCACGCGTACGCATTCAGGGGCGAGTTCAACTCTTTGCCTTTTCATGATTTCTCCACTTTGCATGCTTTCCTCTTCACTCGTTTGATCCATTCCTAGCCCTTTTCAATCTGAAATCACTAACAAACACATCAAGGCATCTAGTGGAATCAAAGGGAGATTAAAATCATCAAGTTAAAGACTTAAAAAGCATGTTTTCACATCTAAGCACAAATAAGGAGACAATCACAAAATCATGCTAATTCATTAAATAAATGTGGGTAAAAGGTTATAAAATCCCTTAAAATCAATACAACATAAACCCTACAAATGGGGTTTATCAGTAGTCGTGGTCGTGGTGGTGGTGGTGCTGGTAAAGGTGTTGGTAGTGGTGAGGGTATTTTTGTCCGAAATAAATTAAAAGGACGATTTTAATACAAAAAAAATGTTAAAGACGATTTTAAATCGAAAATTAGATGAGAGACGGTTTCGACTCAGCCTCAACTTTAGGGATCAAAACTATACTTACCCATAAAGTTTGTCGTACATTTTTTGGATATTTTTTTTGTGAATTTAGTTGAGGGACACGACGAACTTATCCCTTACCAAAAAAATAAATTCCAGTATATAAGTTCAGAATGATTTTTCTTTAAAAATAATATTTTTATTTTATTTTAATTTTTTTTAAAGATACTTATTTTTTTTTATCAAGAGAGGAAGAAGAAAAAAGAAGAAAAAAATATAAAGAAAGAAGAAGAAGAGAAGAAAGAAGGGGAAAGGAGGAAGGAGAAAAACAGGGTGCAAATCCGCGCGCGCGCCATGCGTGCTTATGCGCGGATTCAGCAGGGACAATCCATGCGCGCGCCATGTGTGCTTACACGCGGATGCGGCAGGGACAATCGGCGCGTACGCGCCATGCGTGCTTATGCGTGGATCGCCTGGCACAAAGTAGGCATAAAGTGGGCACAACTCTCGGGTTTTAGTACTAGGAGTTGTGAAACCACAACGACGCGCGCGCGCACTACGCGCTTGCGTGCCGATGCCCATTTTTTTTTCAAAAACAGGACACTCTCCTAATCTACAAGCATTCTAAAACAATCACAAACCAAATTTAACAACAAATCTTTTTAGTTTTTGAAAAATTTTCAAATACACTAAAAGCAAAACTTACACTTCAAGTTAAATAATTATATTTCTTAATTATTGTTAAAATAAATAGATAAAATTTTAAATGTAGTAAATATATAATTATAAATATTATATATAAAGTTATAAAAATCAAAATTAAATAAAATAACTTTGTATTATTATCTTCCAAATATTGCTCTTAATTATGTCGTATCATTTAACGTTTTGACTCGAGTTATGAACCGAATTTGCAGTTATTCTGCAAATAGAAATTTGTCAAGGCATCGTGAGCTATATTCCACGGCCATTGACTTTTAATTTAAAATAATTTTGGCAGGTAGAGATGATGCTTCAAGTTTCAACAGCTTTGTGTGGACCGTGAACAATAATGAAAAGAGTTAGTACATGAATTAAATAAATGAATAAAATTAATTTGAAATCATCTTACAACAAAGTAAAAGATAAATAAATAAATAAAACCGTAAAACCTGAAGTTGGTAATTGGTAAATAATAACAATTGACAGAAGATGCACAGATTTTAGGCATGCAGTTGCAAACAGGTAAAGTGGTAAATTACGCCAGCAAGTCCACATTAGTTAACAGAATAAACTATGGCTATAATAATTAATAACCTGATTATTATTCAAAACGCGATTTTATACTCCTACTACTTAAGAAAGATTCATAGATCCATTGAATGTGAAAAAAAGAAATGCGTAAAGTTAATGAAAGTTTGAATAAGTAATTAGTAGATGTCATTTCAAGTAAAGTCAGGGTTGACATGTGGTGGGCCTTAGCCAATGAAAAATTAAATGATGCTGAGTGGAGAGTTTAATCCTTAAAAACAAAAAGTGTAGGTGGCAATTAGAAGTGATTTAATTTAAAATTAATATTTATTTAAAACTCATAAATTAAATAAAATTAATCTCATTTTTAGAGAAAAAATTCTAAAAATCAATAAAATTTTATTATTTATAACTATGTTGATGGAATAATTAAAAATAATATAAAGTTTAATTAAATTAAAATTAAATATTAAAATAATAAATTTTATTTTTAATTTTAAATTATTATTTATGATATATAGTTTCAAAATGTTGATATATCATTTTTTAGGATTTTAAAATAAAATTTAGATAACAGGATAAATTAATGCTTGACTTTTTAGACTATAAATATTTAAATTTTTGATAATTTAAAAAATATATTTAAGTGTTTGATTTCTTTAAAATTTAGACATATTAATTTTAGGTTTAATTTATCTCATTTTAAAAATTCTCTCACATATACATTCGTATTGGCTAAATTAATACAACGAGAGTCATTTTTAATATTTTTATTAGATTTAACAGACTCAAGTGAACAGAAAAATTGATATATTCAAGTTTTGAAAAGTTTAGAAATTTAAATATATTTTTAAATTTTTAAAAGATACTTTTGTGAATTATGAAGTGATGTATATTACATTCAGTAATATTACATGTACACAAAACTAGTTATATGTAAAAAAAAAAAATGTATTAAAAATTTAAAATATATATTAAAAATAAATAATATTTATATTTACATATAATATATTAAATAACCATTTTTAAGCGTAGACATAGCATTTTTATTGCCTTATCAGTTTATTACTAATTTACTTGCACATAATCAAGATTAGTAGTTGAACTAAATTGAATCCGCATGAATAACAGCGCATTACCAATTACTACCAAAATTCCAAAATCAATAAGCATTCCAGTTCAAAGCAAGTCAAGGCACCTGCACCGCTTTATCCTACGCACCATCTTCCTTATCCTGCGCATATCCGGCGAGATCTTCAACTGCATCCTCTTCCTTCTCAGCTGCACAGCTTCCCTATTTCGATTCCAGGTTCTCACCGATCTATCACGCACTCTTCAATGTCACTTTGCCTGTCTTCTTTATTTATTTATCTTTTTTGTGTGGTAATCTCTTCGCTTTTGTCATGATATATATATATGGATGAGCATTTTTGTCACTGGAATTGATTCCGACCTGTGATAATTGGTTTCGTTTTAGATCGATCTGGAACTGTTTTTGCTCTCATTGGCGGAAACTAATTTGGTTCCGATTGATTTCCTCAACTGAGTTTTTTTTTTTTTTGTCCGCAACAGTGAATTATGGTGTCAAATTTTCACGAATCACTTGACTTACTCTGTTAATTACGGATCACGGATAAGATGCAAATAGTTTTGCTAGAACTAACATTCAATTTTATGGTTCCTAGCATTTATAAGAGTACGGTTATTGCATAATCTGATAGCATCTTGGTCTTTTATCATATTAGATTAATGGAGTAGGTTTTCCATTAATGGTTCAAAAATCAAGCTATTGCGAAGTCTAACATTTATTCAATGGAATTAGGACATACGAGACGTACAAATTCATTTCATTTTTTGTTGCTTTGACTTGTTGGAAGTTGCAGATGATCTATCTCCCTCTAGCTATGAACCTCTGAATTGATTTATTTATTTATTTTTATTGCTTTTTATATGTTATCTTGACTATATATTCAAGATTAAAATGAACTATTTACCAGTACAACTGATGGATATATGGATTGTTGTCAGCAGGAGGAATCATGAGTTGTTTCAGCTGTTGTGAAGGCGATGACTTGCACAATACTACTGATAGTGGAGCGCCGTTTGCTGTGAAAAATTCAGCAGGTAAGCTAGAGAATTTCACTGGGAATAATTACACGGTGGTCCCAGCTCACAAAAATACTCTCAATTAATCATGCATCATTAAGTGACATTGCTATGTTTCAATCAGATCAAACATATAATATGGGGTTAAGTCAATTAAGTTCCATATTATGATAATTTTTTGCGTTAATTTGTTTGATTTTAAAGTACCTTAAAGTGCATTTGATGCAATTAATGTATAAACTGTGTTGTGCAGGAAACGATGGAAATCATCATGCTTCAGAAACTGCAAAGCAGGGTGCTCAAACTGTTAAAGTTCAGCCCATTGAAGTTCCTGCTATACCAGTGGATGAACTAAAAGAAATTACAGATAACTTTGGGGAAAATGCTCTGATTGGAGAGGGTTCCTATGGAAGAGTATATCATGGTGTTCTTAAAAGTGGGCAGACTGCCGCAATAAAGAAGTTAGATGCCAGTAAACAGCCTGACGATGAATTTTTAGCCCAGGTATGTGCGCAACCTAGGCTTACTATGAGCATATTGAAGTTGTTCAAATCTCATAAATTGTTTGGTTTTTATGCTTTCAGGTTTCAATGGTTTCACGGTTGAAGCATGACAATTTTGTTCAATTGCTTGGTTATTGTGTTGATGGAAACTCCCGTGTTCTTGCTTATGAGTATGCATCTAATGGGTCTCTGCATGATATTCTACACGGTATACGGTTTTCCTTTTCTATTGGCTGAATTAGAAAATGGTATACATGCATGAATGAATGACTATATTATGGATTTTAACGTTAGTTTTCTTTTCATTGCCATGACAGGCAATGACTACTTGCGAGATGATTTGGTTTTACTCTCCTTTTGTAATATATTGTTGTGTTAATCATTGTCATTTGCATGCAGGCAGAAAAGGTGTTAAAGGAGCAAAACCTGGTCCTGTTTTGACCTGGGCACAGAGAGTTAAAATTGCTGTAGGGGCTGCAAAAGGGCTTGAGTACTTGCATGAGAAGGCTGATCCTCACATTATCCACCGGGATATCAAGTCAAGCAATGTTCTAATATTTGATGATGATGTTGCAAAAATTGCAGATTTTGATTTGTCAAATCAGGCCCCTGACATGGCAGCACGTCTTCATTCCACTCGTGTCCTTGGAACCTTCGGTTATCATGCACCAGAGTAAGATCTGCGTATCAATTCAGTTTCACTAGATATGGATTGAGTCTCATGCTTTATGTTAGCCCAAGCAATATTCTGGGTTGCTGATTTTGAGCGTAATTGCTGAATAATTATCCAAAAAATAATAGAAAATGTCCCTTCTACTATAGCTAGAAAAGAGTACCAATTCCGATGACTTCTTGTGTGGTTCAGGTTCAGATAAGAGTCTAATAATCAGTGTAGAGAAATGAAATGTTCGTTTTGTGTATTGTGTCCTGGAATAAATTTACTTTGCCTGCTTTATACAATGATCAGTCCACTTATAAATTACAATTGCAGATATGCAATGACTGGGCAATTGAATGCTAAGAGTGATGTATACAGTTTTGGTGTTGTCCTTCTGGAGCTTTTGACAGGAAGAAAACCCGTTGATCATACATTACCACGTGGGCAGCAGAGCCTAGTTACTTGGGTAAGTCTCCCCTTGCCCAAAACTTAGAATGTATAGGCCAGCTAGCTGATCCCAGTAATTGATGTGTTTCAGGCTACTCCAAAACTCAGTGAGGATAAAGTCAGGCAGTGTGTAGATGCAAGACTAGGAGGAGAATACCCCCCCAAAGCTGTTGCTAAGGTGCTCAATGTGTTTTACTATAGGTTTCCTTGTTTTTCATATTATGCAATATTCCTTGCTGAGGTGTCGTGTACTGTTTCTGGTACCATGTTATTGCAGTACACACTCATTTGAAATATATACCTACATATTAGAAAACTAATCAAAAGTAGCTTACAAAACATAGCTGTGGATTCTTTTCTCCTCTGTAGTTAGAAGTTTGTATGCATGAAGCTACTAGTTGAATCTTAAACTTTATTGCATCAATAGGAATGCAATGGCTTCATCTCTATAGTGTTCTCGTTTCAGAAGCTAAAAGCAATTACGTGTATGGAGAATGAGGAAACCTTTGTAGGAACCTCATGACACTGCCATTGGTCATTGTCCGTTTACATGACTATACCAACGTTAGTGTATAACACCATGGTGCTTGGTTTTATTACAGTTGGCTGCTGTTGCTGCATTGTGTGTGCAATACGAAGCTGATTTCAGACCAAACATGAGCATTGTAGTCAAAGCTCTGCAACCTTTGTTGAATGCACGACCTGGCCCTGCTGGTGAAACACCAAACTAAACTGTCTATATCTCTTTGTACCTCTATCTGTGAGTATGTGCACATTTGCTTGCAAAATATAAGAAAAAGACTGGTTCAGAAGCTGATGGTAAATTTCTCGAACAACAAACATGATTCCCATTGTTTACACTGCATTCATTTTGTTCATAATCCATGAGGGTTTTTTGAGGTATACTTGCTTCTTTATTTATTTATTAATTTTTTTGTTGCTTGTTTACATACCTTTATTAAGTGTTCCTTTTTGCGGATTATTGCCTTCTTACTTGAAACTCTTGGAGAACTGCAAAACAGAAATGAAAGTGCCAGAGCAAATAGGCATAGCATTTCATTGCCGTATTTATTCTTTGGAAAAGAGAGTGAGAATGGGCAAATCCTATTCTTGTAAATTAATTCTTCAACTTTTTGTTAAATCATCTCTATGTGAATTTCGCTCTTCATCAAGATAAGAGCCAGCCAGCCCTTTGTGAGTTCCATTGTTGTGCTTGAATGATATTGTGAGCTTCTCCCTCGAGTAGAAAAAACCGGGTGGATATTTTTGAGATCCGTCATGCAAAGAATTTTACATGAACCCGGGTATAGGCGTCTAGGTCCCTCCGATCTCCACATTTAAGTGTTGCTCTCATAAGAACTATCGCCTCAGTTCGTCGTGTTGTGTTATTCATTTGTTTTCCTGTGGACTTAACGGTGCTTTCAACAGCGATTATTCCAATTTCCATTCCCATGGCATTGCCATTTTTATATTAAGAACTATGACTTATTTTTTTTGTATTTTTTATGTTGATTTTTTAAAACTAAGCAAAAGTTTAGATGGAAATCCCCGAATCTCAAGGATTTGTAGAAGGAACTACATATTCCACTAATAATGAAGTCGTCAATTCTCACGTTGGTCAGCAAATTCAAACTCGTTGTCCTTGTGAGGCATAGGCTAATTTTAATCAATTGCTCCTTTACTTGTTGGCAACGAGAATTATTATGAAGGGAAGAATTGCCTCCTACAATCCTGTCTATGTTTGGACTTGACTGCTTTCGTTGGAGTGAAGAACGAGCCAACGTTGCAATTTGGAAAGCTAGAATTTTGTGTTTGTAAACTTTATATATCTGATATGTTTTTTTCCCATCGTATTCCTTAATCTAGTAAGATAAGGATTAATCCATTGTGGATCAAAACTGGAATTAAAGATTTGCCATTGGCTAATAAGTTATTATATACACAAGGCAGAATTCAAACTTTCAACAATTATTTAAACGAATTTGTGAGTTAACACTATATTAACCCAAATTGATTTGTATATCCGAAAAGCAAGTGACAAAATTACAATGTCAATAAGCTACGCAGATATAAACGACCAATAAAAATTACTCCTATGTAGTATGATACTATTATACATCTGTGTTTTTGTCAAACTTTGATATAGTACACTTTTTATAATTTTATAACTCTTATCTTTATTTTTTATATTTTTTATTGTCCATTTTACTATAGATGATACTATTAAGTAGTAGCTATTATGTATGAAAAAAAATATATCTGAATTATATAAACGAAGAATTACGATAAAAATAAAAGAGAATTAATCGCTCATTATATATACTAATAATATACTAATAGTTAGAAAATAAAAAAAGAAAGTTAAAAAAATATAGGAAATTAAACAAAAGAATATAGGGATATCCGTGCATAATAATACTAATACGGGAAGGTTTGTTTTTTAAAAAATTAAACAAAAAGTATGTAATTATTATTATAAATATACTCGTGTCCTGGATAATAAATTAGACATCCAACTTAAAATAAATTTTTGAGTATTTATTCATTATGGTTCTCAAAGAATTTTAGATTGATATTTTAGTTTTTAACTACAATTAATTATTCGATTGATCTTTAACAATTAACTCTGTCAGTTATTTAGGTCTTTTGCTATGTTAACTCTAACAGAAAATAAAATAATCTCTAATAATTTTAACAGGAGACAAAATAGTCCATGACCCTCTCTGTTCAAAAACGATACTGTTCTTTTCCAATTTCTATCATCTCGTATAATCCTAACAGTTTAACACTTCAATTTCAAGCTACACAATGTACATTCTGTAACTTCAATGTTCACAAGAAGACAAATTCTGAATTTATTTTCAACCAATTCATACTCAGGAAATTAATGACTATGTCTCTCAAGTACTTGTCGTCGTTGCCATCTCCCTCCTCCTCTGCCCTATCATCTCTATGGTCATATTGTCTACCACTCTGATTGCTTCCTTCAACTTTTTCTTTGAACCAATGTTCAGTAATCGCTTTAGTTTTCATATAAGCGGCGACGACAACATTGCTTGCTATACTGATAGCTTGGATGAGAGGTCGAAACTGTCTGTCAACTTGGCCTTCGAGAGAAAAATGAATGAAGCACTCGGGGTCCATTCCAAATGAAAATTTGCATATGATGTCGAAGGAGAATCTTCTCATAATGTCTTAATATCCAACAATCTATATTACTTGTCGGCGAATGGAGAAAGACGTGCCCTTAGAGTAGTTGTAGAACTTGGTTTTGAGGATGTGGTGGACGTTGTTGGGATTGGAGGTGATGCTGTTACCGAGAACGTAAAGGTGGATGCTTCTGGTGGGTGAAGTACGGAAGAGGTGGATGTACCTATCACAGAGATTTAGAAAGTGTGTGGTTCATGACATGTTAAGGTAGGTGCGACACACGTGACAGTTACACCATGACTTGATCTTGGAACTAAAGATGAGGAAGGAAAAGATAGAGAAGAAGACTGTAAAGATAAAGAAGCAGATGGTATGAATGTTAGGGTTATGCGAGATATGATGAAAATTGGGAGAGATTGGTGTCGTTTCTGAATAGAGGAGGGTGTTAGGAATAATACACCATTCCCCCTTGAGAAAATACCTTTGACAGAGAAATAAAATAGACACAATCACAACACAAGAATTTAACGTGGAAACTCCAATTACCGGAGAAAAAACCACGGCCGTTGTCAAATGACAACTAGAGAATATCACTATGTAAAAATTGTTACAACACATAGACTTCTTTCTCTCTAACACCGACAACCCAGTACACCCACACTCTCTCAAAGCAAATATCTAACTACACCTCACAACACTCTCTAATCAAAGAGTATAGAGGAAAAGAAAAATCAGATACAAGTTTAAAGTGTTTCTGACTGGTGCAAAAACAAATGGAAAACTTAGCCTCATATTTATAGCCTAGGTCACCCGCTCCATTTGCTATCCTAAGAAATGTGGGACTAATTCAACTAAATCCTAACAATCTCCACATTGATTGAAATAGTCACACATCTTTAGCTTCCATTGTCAACACCGACAATTCTTTGCTGCCATTGTCTATACCGACAATCATAGTTCAGAGAACTATCATACTCCACCATGAAAGTATACTCACTTGGAATTAGACCACTCCAAGCACGCCTTGGTACAGATCAAAACCTTGCTGAAAATTCATGGTGCAACTTCCAAATTGGCTTTTTCTGGAAGTTCTTCAGCCATCGACCTAACTCCGCCACACACCTTGCATCTCAACGCCAACCAATGCCCGTGTGTAATTATGGACCCGATTGCTACAACTTATCCTTATCCATGGCAGTGCGGCAATACCATGAGAATACTTCTTGTCTTCTAGAGAACATCATCTTCTCTCATAGAGAGAGCAACCAAATATCTTCTCCTTTAACGCCTTGTGCAAACCTGATTATATCAACACATCATTGACTTGTATTTGTCACAAGCCAAAATTGATTCTTCCATCAAATTTCTCTATTTCAAGCTTCACAGCACTTGAATATCCTGACATTGTTACAACCGTATACTGGAATAGTATAACTCAACTGTAGACCGTGCACTAGGAAGGGTCCCCAGGAAAGAGAGGTGGGTCACAATGGACACATTTAAATACCAGGTCTTTCCTTAGCCAGAACCTTTCCAAACTGCACTCTCACAGTGTCACACTGCCTTCCAACAACAACAACAGCAACTAAAGATCAACCTCAAGTTACAGGATAAAATTCTTTTCTGATGTGGAAGGTCAGACTAGGCTGCAACCACAGAGCATACTAAGAATAAATCCCACCGAACCGAAGCTCTAATACCACTTTGTTGGGAATAATACACCATTCCCCCTTGAGAAAATACCTTTGACAGAGAAATAAAATAGACACAATCACAACACAAGAATTTAATGTGAAAACTCCAATTACCGGAGAAAAAACCACAGCCGTTGTCAAATGACAACCAGAGAATATCACTATGTGAAAATTGTTACAACACATAGACTTCTTTCTCTCTAACACCGGCACCCCAGTACACCCACACTCTCTCAAAGCAAATATCTAACTACACCTCACAACACTCTCTAATCAAAGAGTATAGAGGGAAAGAAAAATCAGATACAAGCTTAAAGTGTTTCTGACTGGTGCAAAAACAAATGGAGAACTTAGCTTCATCTTTATAACCTAGGCCACCCACTCCATTTGCTATCCTAAGCAATGTGAGACTAATTCAACCAAATCCTAACAGAGGGGGGACTATTTTGTCCTCCATTAGAGTTGACGGAGCAAATGACCTGAGTGACTAACAAAGTTAATTGTTAGGGACCAATCAAGTAATTAATTTTAGTTGGGGACTAAAATGTCTGCTTCGAATTTTTTTAGCGATAAAAATGGGTAAATATTCTAAATTTTTAAATTGTATGAATAATAATATTAATAATAAACACTATTTATACTTTCATTTTAAATGTAATTTTACTTTCATTATTTTATCACATTATTTATAATTTTTTTTAATTTTACACTTTTATTCTAATCACATTACATTATTTATTTAGAATGAAAGTGTAAAATTTATTTATTTATAAAAAAATACATTACTTTAAGTGTAAAATTATTAAAAAAATAAATTTATTTAGAATGAAAGTAACGTGATTAAGTGTAATTTATTTATATGTGATTAAAAAATAATTGAATACTATGTATAGTAAAAAATTAATATTATTGAAAGATAAAATTAAAATTTATTTCTATATATCGTTTTTGTTTCCAATGTTTTCGTTCTATTTAAGTCCCGAACGTTTCAAAATCATCTCAATTTTGTTTCGCCGTAAATTCTGTTAACAAATCCCTAACGGCAGGACAATATTGAGTCAATTTTAAAACGTTAGGGACTTAAATAGAACAATTAAAATGTTAGGGACAACTTTAAAATTTATTTCAAATATAAGAGACAAAAACGATACTTTACTCATAAAAGTTATATTCTTTTTAAAATAATGATATGATTATTCTCGCCTTTTTTATTGCTATGTTTAAAAATTATTATATATACTTGTCTAATATTTTTTTGGTTATAATATTATGTCCAAATAATTATGAGTGTGCGTTCAAATAATTATAATATCATGTATTTATTTACTAATATAGCAAGTTATTTATAATACCATGGTAAATTGGTAAGGTGATTGCTATGGTACGATGATAAATTCATACGTATCGATATATTTAAAATATGGACAAATAATAACAAGTTACGTGTCATTTATTTTTCACATCAGCATTTAATTTTTTTAAATATATATTAGATCACCACTTTTACTAATACACCCATTTAATTAAATTAAAATAAAAATATAATTTTTATTTAATTTTATAAAAAGTCTTAAACATCCTTCCTTTATTTGATTAGACAAAAATACTCTTTTATATTAATCAAATTTTAGATTTCAATTAATCCTAATTTTATAGTTTCAAATAATTGAAACAACAAAACAAAAACATATTAAAAGAACAAAAAATCAAAGTTATTCTTCGTCTGGATTAAACATATTAAAAAAACAAAACACTAAAATTGTTCTTTGCCTGGGTTCAGAAACCCTCTCCTTCACGCCTCTGAGTATTCTTCATCTTCTTCTCTCCTCTTCCTATCCTCTCTCTGTCTCTCTCTACTCGATCTCTCTCATTTGTTTCACTGTGCGTCGCACGTAAGATCTCTCCTCTCTCCTCTCTTGTCTCGCAATCGAGGTCATCGCCGACGTTTCAACGCCTCGCGGTCTTTCCTGGGCTCCTCCTCACCGGCGACAGAAGCACTCGTCGGATCGTCGTCTTCTGGTTTCAAGTAATCGCCATCGCGAGTCACCGTGGATTGTGGACCATTGTAGGGTCGTCACTCGTCACTTGCTTCGTCGCTCGTCCTCTTCTGGGGTCGGGTCCTCTTCGTCACCCAGTCACCATTTATAAGTCCATGCATCATCACTTCCTTTGTTCTCCCTTTCCCAGATTCTCTTCTCCTATATTTTGAGATGATGTTGAATTGGTAATCAATTAATTTGTTAGTGATTGAATCTTGAATTTGTTACTGTGTTGTTGAATAATCACCGAGTTTAATTTTTTTTCTTTGCTAAAAATCATCAGAGTTGAATTTGTTACTAATTATCAGAAGAGAGGAGAGATCTTGCGTGCGACGCACAGTGAGACAGATGAGAGAGATCGAGCAAATAGAGAATAGGAAGAGGAGAGAAGAAGATGAAGAATACTCATAGGCGTGAAGGAGAGGGTTTCTGAACCCAGGTAAAGAATAATTTTAGTTTTTTGTTTTTTTAATATGTTTAACCCAGATGAAGAACAATTTTAATTTTTTGTTCTTTTAATATGTTTTTGTTTTGTTGTTTCAATTATTTAAAACTATAAAATTAGGATTAATTGAAATATAAAATTTGATTAATTTAAAAAGGTCTTTTTGTTTAATGAAATAAAAGAAGAATGTTTAAGATTTTTTATAAAATTAAATAAAAATATATTTTTATTTTAATTTAATTAAAAGAGTGTATTAGTAAAAGTGGTGATCTAATATATATTCAAAAAAAAATTAAATGCTGATGTAAAAAATAAATAACACATAACTTATTATTATTTATCCGTATTTTAAATATATCGGTACCTATAATTTTCATGATAGCAATCACCAATTAGTAATATTATGTATCGCAAGTTATCAATAGTATCATGTATTTATTTACTAATATAGCAAATTATTTGTAATATCGTATATTTATTTATTGATATAGCAAGTTAACAATATAGCAAATTATTTATCAATATATAATAATAATAAAAAGATTAGCAAGAATTAGCATAAATACATTTATTATTAAAAAAATTTGCATAATAATTAACAAGAATGAAAGTAGTAAATAATTGAATTGACAATTATAAATAGTAATATTTATACCTTATTCTTGATTATTGATAAATGGTATTTATTATTAAATAATTTAATATAAAAAAGATTTGATTAGAATTATAATAAATTGAATTATTACATAAACTAGTAAATTAAATAGCAATAATTAAAATTTTGTTAGTAATATTAAAAATAGAAATAAAAAAACGAGTAAATGAATAATAATGAATAAGAATTTATTCATTTGAGAGAGAAAAAAAAGTAGACACCAAGACATGACACCTCTGACCTCCCTTTCCTTGGAGATGGAGAATTGGAGATAGAGATTTTTTGTATTATCCAAGTATCAAAATTAATCTTTAAAAAAATATATATAGTTATTTGTTTTCAAAATTATTAACATGCAGCATGTTTTGAAACAGAATTTATTTTTTAGGCACTTTAAATTTTAACAAAAAATCAAAAATAAAAATCTGTCCCCTTTGTACGTGAGGGACAAAGTATCGGATTTCTCGGCTGCTCTTCCCGGTTTTTGTAAGTTTGCGCTTGCACTCTGCACTCTCATTCTCAAACACATTCCATCTTTCGTGTCCCTTTCTCTTCATTCCCCCGATTCTGTTTTCCAGATCAGTTTAGCAGGTAAAACGTCTCTCCCTCCCCTCTCTCTCTCTCTCTCTCTCTCTCTCATTTATTATTATTATTGTTATTATGATTATTATATTTTTTTAATTTACCTTTATTAATAAATATTTATTGTTTGATTTTCGTTCGATTTCTTCTCATTGATGCCCACAGTGTCAGTGAATTTGATATTCTCACATTCTCACATTGAATCAAAACTGTGCGTCTGAAATCTGAATATACTTGACTCTTCACACACATAACGAATCCAACAGTGCTCTCGTCCTAGTTTTAGTTCTACGGCATTTTGATCCTACAAAATTTCCACTTGATGCTTTGCTTGCTCTGAATTTCGTAAAAGCAAACAATGGCTCCAAATTTATATAGATAAGCAATGTGCACTCTGGATTCTACTCTTCCAAATTTGAGTAATGCACTATAGTTGATTGATTTTCCTTGCTTTTTCAATTAACCTAGTGATCCTGCGGATTCTGATATTGAGGTGCATGTAAGTAATATTCATTCCAGAGTCTATTTTCATATCTCGTATCCGGTAGAAAGGAGTATGAAAGGGAAAGTTTCAATTGAAATATGTGCTAGACTGCTAGCTATGGATTCAAAAAAACTAAAAATAAAAATGTTATTTATTTTTGGAAATAGTTATAAGTTCAAGTGTAGAAGATATTACTAATGATTGCTTGATTCCAATAGAGTCTTGAAAACGGGAAAACTACTTTAGCTGGGTTTAGTAAGTTTTACTTTCTCCATTTTTTCCCTCATACAAGTTATTTGATTTCTCATGGTATCCCTCAACTTGGCAGAACAAGGACTAATCTATTGGAAATCTGAGGGGGAATTAAGGGTTTGTCTGACCAATGGGTTGTACCTCATTCAATTTATATTTACATGGGTCTTTGAAGAAGAATGATTGCTTAATGAAGTTCATTTCATCATACTGATAATAAGCAGGGATCAATGACTAGCTTTGTTTTGTCTAAATATGCTTGACATAATAGATTGCATTGGGTTTTGCAGGGTAGGTATGGCAGTAATGCCAATGATGACTAGGCAGCATGTGCTGACCTACGTCTACCTTCTACTTTACATATCTCTTTCATCGGGAGTTATTCTGTACAACAAGGCAAGGGATTGCTGATATGCCTGATAAATTCTTCCATTTATTTATTTTTGGTTATTTATCTTCTTACTGTAATATATTCTGCTCAACTCGATTTCCTTTTACAATGATCTTTGGTTTCTTGCAGTGGCTCCTCTCCACATTGCACTTTAATTTTCCATTTCCAATAACGCTCACTATGATCCATATGGCCTTTTCTGGTTCAGTGTCCTTTTTGCTTATTCGTGTTCTTAAGGTATGAATTTGTTGGAGCTTGTAATGTCATAGTTATGACTACCTTTCTCTTTATTCCCTGTTTATGTTATTTTGTTCAAACATTGCTGCTAAATTCTTAACATGCATTATTGAGAATCTAACAGAATTAACTAAATATTTTTCTTCGCTTTTTCCCTCCCACTTCACTGGTGCAGGTTGTATCACCGGTTAAAATGACATTTAATATGTAAGACTTCTACACACATCATGTTTCACATTTCTATTAATATTTTTGGCTTCAACAAAATGTCTGTTTTACAGATATGCTACTTGTGTGGTCCCTATAAGCGCCTTCTTTGCAGCAAGTCTGTGGTAAGCAATATGTCTGGGCGTGAAGATGTAATTTGACCAAAAGCCACTTATAGGTTGTGATGTGGGTGTGTTTGCACCTTAGTGGTCCCCATATTCAATTCTGTATTTCATTCTATTGACTGTAGTTGATTCATCATAAATTAAACAATTTTTGAAGTTAAAATATCATTAAACATTTAAACTATCTATTTGATAAGCTTGCTGTCACATTGTAGACTTCATTGCTTAGTTTATTGTATATATTGGCTTGATTACTTCATTGTCTATTTAGGTTTGGGAACACGGCATATTTATACATTTCTGTGGCCTTCATCCAGATGCTTAAGGCCCTGAGTAAGTTAATTTCTATTTTTCTCTCCTTGAAAATACCTTCCCCTAATGGATGATCCTCTTTCTTTCTTCTTTTTTACTAAACTTTAAATTTACAGTGCCAGTGGCAACATTTCTCACGGCTGTTGGCTGTGGGACTGAGAAATTAAGGTGTGATGTATTCACGAACATGGTGCTGATCAGCTTTGGAGTAGTCATTTCCTCCTATGGGGAAATTCATTTTAATGTGCTTGGTACACTTTACCAGGTCACAGGAATAATTGCTGAAGCTTTGAGGCTGGTCTTAACTCAAGTTCTTCTCCAGAAGAAGGGCTTGACACTAAACCCAATTACAAGCTTGTATTACATAGCACCCTGCAGGTAGTTTATTTTCTGGTATATTGGAATGCCCATATACCACTAATTGTATGTGGGAGGAAAAATAGAAATATAACATTTTGCTCTGTGGAATGCTTGTGTTGTTTTTTATATGTAATAATTGCAACTTTTACTAAATTTTTCAACTGAAGGAGATATTATTGCTTTTATGTTAATCTCAGTCATTAGCTTCTGCAGAAACGTCTGTGAAATTGTAAAAAACTTCTCTGCTTATTCTGTGTTGGATCCTGGTTGAATGTTACTTTATGATGCACTCATATTGATCTGGGAATGCGAGTTGTAAATAACTTCTTGCTGAGTAATGATCACATTCTATGCAGCTTTGGATTTCTTTTTATCCCATGGTATATCCTTGAGAAGCCTGAGATGGAAGATCCACATCTGCAGTTTGACTTCTGGATTTTTTTTACAAACGCTCTTTGTGCTCTGGCATTGAATCTGTCAACATTTGTGGTGATTGGTAGAACCGGAGCAGTAACTATTCGAGTGGCTGGGGTTTTGAAAGACTGGATACTTATAAGTCTTTCAACTGTCTTATTTCCTGAATCAAAGATTACTCCGCTTAATATCATTGGTTATGCTATAGGTAAATGCTTCTTTGTAGAAAACAGATGATAGTAATTTAAATTTCATGTTATCAACAGATTTCTATTTTGTGTCTCATTAGCGAATTACTTTTGAATGTGCAGCTCTAAGTGGTGTTGTTTTTTATAACTACCTGAAGCTCAATGAAGTACGCATATCTCAACCTCCTCCCCAAAGTATTCAAGATGACTCAGCTAAGGTCAGCCATTGTGTTTTTTTTTTTTCTTTCAGATCAATGAAATATGGGAGATTTAACTGTCCCTGGTTTTGTTGTCTTGGTTAAAAAAACTACTAGGTATTTCTCTATATTCTGTGAATTATCAGAATATTAAGGTGTTTGCTTTGACGAAGTTAGGAGTGAGGAAATTGAACAAGTTCTATCCATAATAACTAAAATTTCGATGTAACTTATAAAATCTTTTAATATTAAGGTTTTGAATGAATCAATTAAGTTTACGATTTAAGTCTTGTTATGATTTCATGTTTTACGTGTTTAATTTACTTTCACAATTTTACTTAAAATGTTGATTTTCTCTACCTAGGTTCTATCTCATCCTTTAACGAAGAATATTTGTTTATTCAACTGTTTGTTCTTTGCCTTTCTGAATAAATACAGGAGGACCTACTCCTAAGCGAGAAAAAGGCAGATGACGGTTTGAACAGCAAAGACAGGACCTCATGGAATGATTCTGTTTATGATAATGATTTTGACGAAGAAGCACCTTTAATGTCGTCTAAACGGATATCTCATCCGCATCTTGGAAGAAAGCCAGCTTAGCAGCAATCTAGCTTTGAGGCAAAGATCATGTCATCTTAGGGTTTAGAGGCAAATTGATATCTCATCTTGGAAGAGCGCAGAGAAACCAAATCATACACGCAAAAGATCATACACGCCTCCTTCCAAGAGAAAGGTAACAGAGAAGAGAGAAAACAAAGCGGAAGAACTATACATATTCTTTTAGCAGAGTTGAATATTTTTTATGTTCAAAGTATTCATTAGTCAAATGATTGATTCTTGTATAGGCTTGATTTGACTATTGGTTCCAATTCCCAATGGATCTCATGACTCTAATTGATGATTATTGAGTTAGCAGTTACAGCCAATATTTTAATCTATTTTATTTTTTTCAGTTTACTTTGTCATTGAAAGTACCCTAACTTATTGTTGGTTTTAAAGTTTCTCTTTTTTTAACCAAAAAATTTCTCTAGACTTTCAAATTTCAGTGCATGACATTGTAGGTTGATAATACTTTAAGAAAAATGCTGGTCAAAATATTTTTTTTTTCTCTTTATATTTGTCTTGCGTTTGCGTTAATAATGGCTAATGTTTTTTCTACTAAAAATGTTAATTTTCTAACATTTCTCATATTAAAGTTATTTTTTAATATTATCTATTTAAACATTTAATATACAAAATTTATTTTTACCAATATTGTCACATTAGTCAATATTAGTAAAAGTAATTCTTTAACTTTTTTATTTTAAAATACATTTTTAAGTAGGTAAAAGAGTCAACTTCAAAGTTCAAACAATAACTAATGGTGTTTAAAAATAAAAAACCCAAGAAAAACCAATAACTAACGGTGTGGAATACGGTACAAATTTAAATTCTTACCGTCAACGTTAGTAAAATGACAGCTCTATTAAGCGGTTAATCCCTCAGAAAAGAAAGGAACCGCGCCAATGACTGCTGAGGCCACCACCTCCAAAGGCACCGTGCTGGCTCGGTCGCTCAAGGAGGCTGAAATGCAGTATTCGTCGGCCAAGGTATCAGTGTGGTGGGACATAGAGAACTGCCCTGTGTCTCGTGGCTGCGACGCGCATTCGATCGCAAAGAACATCAGCTCCGCACTGGTTCGCATGAACTACTGCGGCCCCGTCTCCATCTCAGCGTACGGCGACACCAAACGCATTCCATCGTCCGTGCAGCACGCGCTCTCCAGCACCGGCATCTCCCTCAACCACGTTCCCGCAGGTACGCCTCATTGCTTCCACTTCGTTAAACCCTAGCCTCCATTTTCTTGATACAGATATATGTAATCTTTTTCTTGTTATATCTTCAACGTGTCATACGCGATATAGAAAATATTTCAAACTGAAAGATTTGTTTATATTCTCTGTTGAAGAGGTATTTGGAGTAATGCCGATGTTGTGTATTGAATTATATACTTCTTGAGCATGGAATGTGACTTGTTAATGTTTAGTATGATTAAGGGTGCATGGTGTGTGGATTGTTTTTTATTCGGTTTTGGATTGTGTGAGAGGTTTGGTTTGGTTTGGTTTCATTCTAGGTGTGAAAGATGCAAGTGACAAGAAGATTTTAGTTGATATGTTATTCTGGGCGGTGGACAACCCTGCTCCTGCGAATTATTTGCTTATTTCCGGAGATAGGGACTTCTCGAATGCCCTGCATCAGCTGCGCATGAGAAGGTACAACATTCTTCTCGCTCAACCACTAAAAGCTTCGGTGTCCCTCACTGCTGCTGCTAGGAGTGTGTGGCTCTGGACTAGCCTTTCTGCCGGTGGGCCACCACTATCCAGTGGCAGCTCGTCAAACATTGCAAGTAATACCCAAAGCTTTAGTTCTGAAACGGTTCAAAACCGTGTTTCTGAACCATCTCAACCAAGATTCAAAGAAAAATACACCAACTGCGATGCAAGCCAATTTCCAGAGAGTAAGACTAAGAACAATCATTGCTCTAATCCGGAACTTCCACAGGCAAAGTTGTTTCCCAGGGCTCCCCATGAATTCTTTTGTAATAAGCCCAACATCGCAACTATTAGTTCTGCACTTAGTCTTCCAAGCCACCAAGATCACTCAAAAAGCAGTGGTAGTAACTCTAGTGGTGGAATTCCTCATGATTCACAGAATAGCTTTTTGAGGCAAAACAACCTCCATGATCATCAGGAATCTAGACAAGATTATAGAATAAGTACTAGTCAGTCGCCTAATGTTGTCAGCTTAACTACATCAACAGAGCATAATCCACATGCCAGTCAAGCATCGTGTTATGAGAATGTGGACAAGGGGTCTTCTCGTAATTGTGAACAGTCTAACACTTCTTTGTCCAGCTTCATCCCTAATACCAGTTCTAGCGATATCTGGGGAGCTAAATTTCTACGACCACCTTCTGAGTACGACCAACATCTTATAGGCTGCATTCTGTTAACTTTAGACACCCTGAAGACTGAAAAGGTTATGCCTACTCACGGAAATATTTCTGATTGCATTCGATATGGAGATGTGAGATATCAGACAATCGATGCCAGGAAGGCTTTAGATTGTGCAATAGAGCACGGAATGGTAGTAAAACAAAGCATAGGTTCATTGAATTTTTATGTTAACAAAAATGGGAAACTCTGGAAGTGTGTGAACCCAATAGGTGGTTATCCTAATGATTTCTCAGACGCAACATGGGCTAGAATACAGCAATTCCTTTCTTCACCAACTGGAAAATCGTCAATTTTGGCATCCCGTTGCAGGTAGATATTTGTAAATTTTCTTGACCTTACCGCACTCCTTCGTATACATCAGGAGTCCATTGATGAGAAGGGGCTGGGGAAAGCTTGAACCCGATTCCTACGGTGATGAATATAGCGCAAACCAAAGAGAATCATGACTTTGAGTTGTACCAAGTCGGAAACCAAGCGGATTTATTTTTTGTCCCATAATTCTCCACTACTTTACATAAAATGATATGCCCTAGTTGTGCACTTTGTTTTTTTACCTTCTTGGAGAAAGCTTTATTACTAATATATTTATACTATTTTCGTTTTTGTTAGATATGAAGCATCGCTTATTCTTAGGAGATCATGCATGGAGAAGGAGGTTTTAGGTGATGTACTTAAGATTCTGGAGATGATAATCTCGGTCAAGAAGTGGATTATACATAACCATTCCGGGGAGTGGCAGCCGATTACTATTACACTTGAGCAGAGTTGAGATGTTGCAGAGAGTAGTTCTCCTGGTTCTGGTGTTAAACCAGATCAAAATCTGCTTAACGTCAATGGTTGCATACACATACACACAGATACATTCATACATATAGTTAATGGAAGGAAAGAAGGTTGGATAGATCAAATGATCAATGTGAGGTTTCTTTGAAAATCTGTGGAAAACCGAAGACGCAGGGACGGCATACATATTATGAATATAAATATGCCGTTGATCAAATTTTGCTTTTATTAGGTTAACCCAATTGTGTAGCATCGGAGTTGAACCAAATATCTGAGGTTAGGAAGATGTTCCCTTTTTTTTTCTTTTTTTCTTTTTTTTTTATGAAAAATAGAAAGTTAGTGGGATGAAAAGATGATATTTCCCTCTATATACCAAACTATGTTGGTAGTCTCAAATGGTTATAGAAAATTGTAGTTTAGACGATTAAGTGCTGCCCATCTCAAATTGTCGCTTTCACATTCAATTTTTTTTTTCAAGTTGCTTCTCACATCACCATTGTTCACTATTCCATTTTTAAAATACGTCTTTGTATGTATATATAGAACTAGGGGTGTTCGTGGTCAGGCCCAGACCCGAACTTTTCAGGAACTAATTTGGTGTGATTTTACTGGGTCTAGGGTCGGGTAAGGGTCTCAAAAATAGACCTGGTCATTATTTCGAGTCGGGTCTAGTCCATGGCTTGGGTTATCCGAATTCGGCTCGGTGGTCTAGTCATCATTAACAATTAATATTTTGTGTTATTAGTGATGGATGATGGCTATTCTTATGTGGGCATCTTCTTTTGTGAAGGTGATAGCAGGCAGATCGGGCGTTTCAGCTTTTTCGCCGACCTGGTATACCTCTTTCAAATGTCTCTTGCAGAATGATTTTGTTGATCCCCCCGTAAATCTTATAGCAATCATGTGGATGTGTCTCTCATAGATTCGTGGTGGCCGATATTGCCAAACCCTCTCTTCTTCATCTCTTTTCCTCTTGCTCAGATCGTCCAGCCTCTCTGCTAAATACCTATCCAACTGACTTTCCCTAACAAATTTTTTAATCACATTTTTTAAATCATAACAATCATTGGTGGAATTGTTGTAGATTTTATGGTACTCGCAGTATTTTGACCGACTTTTATCTTTTTTGTTTTTAATTTATTTGGGAGGTGGAATCTTTTCTGTGTGGCACATCTCAGTATAGACATCCACAAGGGATACTCGCAATGGGGGTATAGTTGTGATGCCTTCGAGTTTTGTCCGAGCTGTATTCTTCCTTTTTCTTTAGTTTTTTCTCTTTGTCTCGAGTTGGATATTGATTATGTTGTCTTGGGGCAGGCTCTCTTAATCGAGCAGTTTCTTTCATGTTGTTATACTTTTTAGTTCGCTTTTGCACCTTGTACAAAGAGGTCAGGTACCTCTTTGATATGGACTGAGAAAATGGAGCTTCTTTAAGGTCATTAACTAGTCCCATAATGATTACTTCGGTGGATAGGTTTTGAATCTCCAAACACGTCTTGTTGAATCTTTTCATATAGACCCGTAGAGATATTTCGATTTCTTGCTTTACTCCTAAGATGGTTGGAACATGTTTAAACTTATCTTTTTGGATGAAAATCATGTAAGGAAATTTTTTGCCAAATCGTCAAAGCAGGTGACCGATTTAAGTGGTGGATTGTCAAACCATTTTATTGTCTCCTTGGTTAACGTAGTCGAGAAAATTTTGCAGCGAGTTGTATCTGACGTGTCTGTCAAATACATACGACTTTTGAAATTACTCAGATGATGTCTCGGGTCGATCTTTCCATCATAGACGTCCATGTCTGGCCTTTTAAAGTTTCGAGGAACTTTGTCCCGCATGATTTATTCTATGAATGAATCTTCTCCTGCTAGAGGCGTCTCTTCTCGAGCAGCTCGAATTCCAGTTTCAAGAGTTTTTCTTCTAATGTCCTTCACCGACGTACCTCCCTTTCCAGGGCTCTTTCAAACTCTCTTTGTCGCTCTAGCTCCTACTCGAGTTGTTCTAACCGACTTTGATGTTCGTGGACAAATCCTATAATTTCTGTGGGATCTCTTGGGCCAGATCCTTCAGGTCGATGAACTTCTGCTTTTGAGCTTATCCTGTGTCCTTCCGAATTTTGACGGATGTGTGTCTTTGGCAACACCTTTCCCTTTATCAATTCGAGGGGGTATGACTAATGCTCGCTCATCATTATATTGCTCTTCTTCTAGGGTTTCGTAATCGGAAGCCGTGTGCCCATCTTCTGGGATGTCGTCCCCTATCATATGGTCTTGATTTTCAAGTACTCGACAATGGCGCCAATGTTTCGAGGCTTACCTAGAACCAGGGTGATTTGGGCTTGGATGCGAGATCCAGACGCCTTTGAGTGCAGTGTCTGATGTCTTCTCCTGCAGGGATAAAGCCGTCCGAGTTCTTCGTGGGGAGGTGGGAGTGGTACTTGCAAGGGACTCCAATGCATAAGTTAGCGTGAGTTTAAGGCAAGTTTTTAGTAGATTGAAGTTCGAAAAATATCTAAGGGTGTAAGGATATTTATAAGTGTAGAGATAGGGGTAGGTTTAATGATGGATTTGTTACTCCCTTTTATCGGTGAGGTTATTAAGATCTCCTTTTTAGATGAGTAGGAGAGATTGTAGGAGTTGGTTGGGATTCATCTTATTTGAATAAGTCGGGCCAAGTTGTCGCCGCGTGGACCGACTTTTATGAGGTTGGATAGGTCTCAAAGTGTGATTTGGAATCTTGCTCTGTAGACTGGACTTCTAATCATTTTAGGCCTGAGTAAATTATGGATCAGGTATGAACACTGCCCAAAAATAAAAAGTGAAACAAAGAAAGCAAATAGACGATATTGTTGTGTGTTAATTGTTATTTAAAGGGTAAAGTGTACTTTTTGTCATTGAAGTTTGGCAAAAGTTTTAAAAATATCCCTAAATTTTATTTTGTTTCAATTTTGTCCCAAAAATTTTCGATTTGCATCAAATATACCATTAACGGCTAAATTTTCAAAAAAGTTAAGACCAATTTAACAATAACGCATGAAAATTATGCTTGATTTGCTTGTGTTGAGGGTTGTTCTTATGAAATTGTTGTTGAATTAGTCTTAAATTTTTTAAAAAATTAGCCACCTGGGATATATTTAATACAAATAAAAAATTTTGGGGACAAAATTTAAACAAAATAAAACTTAAAGATTTTTTTAAAACTTTTGTCAAACTTCAGAATAAACAATATACTTTACCTTTATTTAAAAATTGCAATACTAAAAATATATTTCAAAATATTCAGTTAAAAATATCCACACTACAAATAAAATTAACAAAAGTCAATTTCACAACTCATCTTAAAAGATCACAATGAAACCATCAGTGCATGTCTTACATCAGTCACCATCCAAATTTCCAGACACTCAACTAAATAAATTGTTTAAGAAAAATATGCAGACTAGCTTCACTTTCAAAAAATCGCCTTCAATTGAATCCAGATGGATTAGAAACACAATCAATTATAATTACATAACTTTATTTGATTCACTTTCACTTACATTCACGAATAGCTATGGTTTGAATGTATTATATATCATATATACTACAACATTGCCCCCTTATTACAGCAAAATATATCACTTGAAGGAATCAAACATCAAGAAAATGGTTTGCATTCCAACTTAAGACTCCATCAAGGTAGAAATGGATTGTGTGATGGGTATTCTTCCTTTTGTTTTTTGTAAGCCCTGCAAAACATTAGCAGAAAAGGATGTGTTGTGTCAATGAACAAACAACATACTTTATTTGTAAATAAAACCAGAACTGAAAATGAATCTGCCATATGATTGGTTGTCAATTGTCATATCACCTTGAAGCATTGAAACCTCCAAGTGCAACAGTTCCCAGAATGATACAAATGAAGGGAACTTTAATCAGAGCATGGTTTTTACTTCCTCCTTGACCCCTAGGGACTCCAGTTCTAACAACTCGTGAATACTGAACTGTACAGAAAATATGCCAAATAAAATTAAGGAAAAAAGGAAAGTGAACAGAACAAGTTTAAGTCATATTCCAAAGGGATTTGGGAGAAACATTTACCAGAGTCTGAAATTCCTCCTCTCCCACCTGTTTCAGGAATTTTGTTCAGAAAGACTAATACACAGTTACACACGAATGAAGTTGCTAATTTTGTTAAAACTCTTACACTCTCGAGGTATTTTTCAAGGGAGATAAATCAACAAATCCATCGAATAAGACAAAAGAAACAGAAGAATACAAGTTTGAATTGCCAGGCTACACTAGAATAACAAGTCAACGGTTACATTCAAGTTAAAATTCTGTAAGGATGGAGGCAAAATAATGAAATATGCAGAAAAATACATGTGAGCATATTTGCTTCGCAGTCGGTCAATAGCAGCATTTTAATGTACATTTATGGAATTATGGGAACCATGAAAACTGTCTGGGAAAGCTGATCCTTCCCAGAATACTACTGACATGATCTAAAATAATGAGTTTCTGCAAATTTTCATTTCCCATAATCTGGTTATATACTCCAAGTCTCAAGCAAAACACTAATTCTGAATTTTGAGCATAGGGTAGGCCACCTTAGAATGCTATAAGTACATCATTTTAAATTTTCAAACAAAAGTCTAAAAAGGGACTCTGGAATGAATAAACTATGAGTCAAGGGATCTCGAAATTTACCAGATAGCAAGCATGCGTATGCTTCCGAAATCTGCAGGGGTAAAAAATGTTCAGTTAATCTTTTAATTTACCAGCCAGGGAATGTGGATATAAGAATGGCTAAAGGAACGACCATCCAACTTGAGAAAAAACAACTCTCAGTTCAATTTAATTTAACACCCAAAAAACAAGGGTAGATTTTGGCGTTCCTTGCCAATGCCTAGAGAAAGAATTGGGTGGGGGGAAAATCCAATTCAAATGAGATTTTTTGATCCTTTGTTTAAGGAATAAATAATATGACTATGAACTCCATTCATGAGTCGTGACATAGGAGGCCATAAAGGAAACTGGATGTTATTATCTTATCTACAAAATAACAGACTCATGTATCAGTCTATAAAGAGAGCATGTTCTGCTATCTGCTATGTTAACACACTGAAGTAGTAGGCTTATATTGTAGTCTAACTTCAAATAAAGTATATAAAGGCACCAACAAATTCACAGCTAGTTATAAAAATGCACACACCATCCAAAATTCCCTTGAAAGTTGCATACATGTTATAGAACTGAAATGCTCACCAGTTTAAACTTAGATTCCGCAAGAGGCTTTTCATGAGTTGGGAATAGGTCAGGGTGAGATTCCCAAACTTTCTTCTTGTAAGCTGATTTGACCTAAACAAAAGAAGAGTCAGAATTTTCACAAATAAAACGAGGGCAGAAGCAGAGTAATCTGATCAAGCTCCTTTTTTTTTCCTTTAATTTTTTTAACTTTTAAAAAAGACTGATTAACGTTCAAAGATTATGCATTATGAAGATACCAAATCCAACGAATCAAACAAACTAAACCGCTGGGAATCAGAGAAACAAGTACCGGAGCTAATAATAAGAACTGGGTAAGCATAAAAAACGCAAAATGAATTTATGGAAAGAGGAAAGTTTGAATTGGCAATCGCAATTGAAGGATTGAATTGGAAACCCTAAGCAGTAGCTAGTAGAAAAAGGAAGGATTTTGTATCAAACCTGGGAGGTGGTGGGACGTATATTAGGTGGGAAACCGAGCAAGATTCTGGCTTCATTGGCGTCCATTTTGAGATGAAATTGTAGCAGCAGAAACCATTTGGCGGGTTCACTCACAATCAGTGTGAACCTTTAAGCCTCAGCCTCAAAGGGTGAAGGGGTTTACCGGTTTAGTTTGCTTGTTGCATATCGCAGATGCAGAGAGAGAGAGAGAGAGAGAGAGAGATATGTAATTAACAGAGACAAAATTTTCAATTTTATTGGTAACTAAAATTTGTGGTACAAATCCATGCACGACAAGTTTGTTTTTGAGAAGGTCTCAATCATCAGCATTTTTTTTTAAATTTAGGTAATATTTAATTATTAAAAATATGTATAATTTTATATTATTAAATATAATTTTATACTATTAAATAAAAATATTAATAATAATTAATTAGTGATTATAAATTATAAAATATAATGACTCTTAGCATTACTCTTTTCTTTTATTTTTTATTGGTAAAAATTCAATTACAGTCAATTTCATGTAAAATAATAATTAAAAGTTATTAGATAATTTAATTGATTTGACTAAATTTTTATCTAATCTTTTTCAACTATTAATTTCACGTTAAGTACTTGAATTTTCACCCTTCTCAATTTTTCGCGTTAAACAAATTAAGAAAGAAAAAGAAAAATGGTGGATGACGGGATGAAGTATAATAAGGATTAAGTAATAAAAATATGAGAAGACAAGTTTTTTTTTGCTTTTTACCAACTGATTTTATTGATTTTTAAATAAAATAAAATAATTAATATTAAATAATAATATTTTTCTCACTAATTTATTTTATTTTTAAAAAATTAGGTGATTCAGTTGGTTTAATAATCTTCCATTCAATTATTTTCGGTTCAACCAAAAATCTAAGTTTGATAAATAATTAAATAATGTCATCTTTTGTATTCTTATTGTCTAGTTATAAAAATTCTTCTAATAATATTTTACGTTTACATTTTAGAATTCTCTAAAAATAAATTATTTTCAGTCAAATTAAAGAGATAAATACTAAATCAGTAGTACTCGAAAGATTCTGTTACGGACAAAATAGTACCTAACTTTTATTATTGACAAAATAGTCCCTAAACAATTTTAAAATTTGACAAGTATATCTCCGAGTTCGCCGGAACAAATCTCTGACAAACACAATGCTAATATGGCTACCGTATATTTGGTGACTTGACAAACCACCCCAAACCTTAATCCATCCTCCCTTCCCATCGCACACTACTCCTTCCTTTCCCTTCCCATCACAACCCCCTTCCCTCCCTCTCTCTCCCCATCACAGCCCTCTCTCCCTCTTTAACACACTCCCCTCCTCTCCCTCCCCAACGCACTTCCCCCTCTCCCTCCCCAATGGTTCCCTTTCATTGGCGCTATCGCCACTAGCGCAAAACGTAAAATGCTGAAGATGCAGGCTTGTCAACGCCATTAAGTTCAGCAATTTCGAGAACAACATATTTTTATAGATATAACCCCTAGGACAAACAGAGAGCTTTAAAGACGTCAACGTTTTGCACGAGAAAATCGCCTGAGAAATGTGAACGATATGGCATTTCATCGAGATACCTAAGTTGCGAACCTTATGCGAGATCGCGTAATTGGCAATTCTTTTGAGGACGTGAGGCACAATGCAACAATGGCGCTCAAAATCGAGGTTGAGGACGGCAGAGGAGGTGTCGCGACAGCAAGAAGGGTGGAGACAGATTTCGTGAAGGTTTTGAAGGTCTAGAAGTGGGAAGAGTGAAGAGTGAGGGTTGGGAGTAAGCTTCTAGAGATTCCTTTAGCGGAACGAGAGGACGCAGGTTTGGACGGCGTGTTTGGCGTTCACAAAGAAGAGCACGTGGAGGAGGACGCAATCGGGTAAGTCGTTGAGTCTGTCTTTAGGATTGTGTTTCAGTGTGCCTTGGTCTTTTGCTGTTGGGCGAAAATGGCATATTGTATTTTGAAGAAGACATTGGTGTCGGTTTCTCAGGTGGAGGGAGATCGAAGACGGTGGTGGAAGACTATTATACTGCTATGGTTGGCTATTATTATTAGAGCAAAACACCAATAAAATAAGAACTGGAACAGCAAATCAGTAGAGAGAAGGGGAAACCATTCTTGGCGTGAGAGAGATTAAGGGGAAAACATTTGGGGAGGGAGAGAAGGGCAGTGCATTACAGAGGGAAGGGTTAGTTGGAGGGGGTTTGCCAAGTTCCCAAACCACGGTGGCCACGTTAATATTGTGGTTGCTGGAGATGTGCTCCGATGAGTTCAGGAGTACGCTTGTCAAATTTTAAAATTTTTTAGGAATTATTTTGTCAATAACAAAAGTCAGGTATCATTTTGTTAGTGTCTAAATCTTTCGGGTACCGATTTGGTATTTACCTCAAAATTAAAACTAAAAGAAATTCATTATTATTGTTTACACTAGTAGTGTATGTTACGACTTTAACAGAATAAATTGCATTACGAATTCAAAATTTTTACTCATGCTTGTATAAATTACATCTTTTATGGCTAATATATCGAACTTCTTTAATATTAAATTTAATTAAATTTTATTTTTAATTTTTAAATAAATTTTAATTTTTTTCTTCTATAATTTCAATTTTTTACAACAGAATATTATTTAATTTATTTTTTAATTTTTTTAATAAAAAATAAATTTTTTTAGAATGAAAGTAATGTGGTTAAGAATAAAATTTAAAAAATAAATTTATTTAGAATGAAAATAATGTGATTAAGAGTAATTTATTTTCTTTTTTTTTTCTTTTTTTTGCAAGTTTATGTATTAGTCACTTTACACATATTTCATGATGAGTAAAACTTTTTAAGAGTAAAATTAAGAAAAAAAATTAACTTAGAATAAAAGTAATGTGATTAACAGTAATTTACTTAGATGTGATTAAAAAATAATTGAATAACTATGTATCGTAAAAAATTAAATATTATTGAAGAATAAGATTAAAATTTATCTCAAAGTTAAAAATGAAGTTTATTCAAATTAAACATTAAAGAAGTTTGATACATTAGAGACAAAAAAGAATAATTTGTAATTTATAATATATTTTCATACTCATTTTTTTTGAAAGTTTATATATTAGTCATTCTACAAGTATTTTATGATTATTTAAAAATCTTAAATTCGTAATATAATTTATTCTGATAAATTTTTTATTTTTTATTTTATTTGATTTGATAATTTTTTTAAGAATAATGTATCGTTTTTTGTTTCTAATGTTTTCGTCCTATATGTGTTGTGAAAGCCAACAAAGACTCACTCAGATAAATCTAAATCTAATATGTTTTTAATGTTTAAACTTAAAAATTATTGTGCAATAAAAACAAGAGATGAGAATTGAATTTAAATATTTTAAGTTATAATAAATTATTTGAACCAACTAAATTATTTTTTATTTTAAAAAAAATACTATTAACTTTTTTATAAAAAAATTAAAAGATAAGAACCTGTTATCTCAACTAAACTCCGCCCTGAATCCACCCGTCTTTCAAAGATTCATACATAGAAACATTGAGACCTACATATGGTATCTGCAAAATGCCAAAACAAAGTATATTAACAAAGAAGAACATATGGAAATCTTTTAAAAACATAAAGAATGAAAAATAAGTTTTGGTTCAAAGGTGTTAGCAGAAATAAAAGTCAACACAATTTTAGCTCAAGAATAAAAAGAGAGTTGTGTGCGTAGTACATACAACTCCTATGACCGATTGTATGTTGACAGAGCATGAAAAATTCCTCTGTATTGGTGTTACAAAATTATGGAAGATAAATTAAAAAGTTATAGCCAGCAAAATAAACCATTCACTGTGCTAACTCATCTTCCATAAAAAACACTAGTAGAAATAATTACAAATGAAGTAAAAATCCTAAGGATCTTCCTTTTAACAATACCCGGACAGTTAGCAGACCTTGCCCTATTAGAATATAATTAGAATAAATTAAAATCAATTAGAATTATTTAATATATTTAAATATTTATTATAAAATATTATATTTTTATTATATAAATTTTTTTAACACTTATAAATATTTTTTGATATTATATTATTTTAAGATAATTTAAATACACTCAATAATACACAATTTTTTTTTTTTTCAGTTTAGTCTCCATGTCCATACTGTAAGTTGCAAACGTGGCAATGATTCCAGTACATGCGCCGGCTCCAAGACGCAAACGGATGCAAAATTATTTTATAAATTTCTCTTAAAGAACTAACATGCATGCGCCTTGGTTAAGAAACTTTTAAAAGGACAAAACATGTTCTAATGACGTTTAGATGCGTCATAGAGTGATCTCACGAGAAATGCTGTCATTGTATGGTTTACAGTTTGTTGCCGATAGAGCTACAAAATACCCCTGCATTAGTATTAAGCAATAGTTTCAGGTAGACTGCTATTGACTAAAACACAATGGCAACAGAAAAATAAGATAAATATCGGAACATAAAAGCATACTTGGATGCTTCCTCATAGCTTAAGAACTTCACTATCCAATCTTTTGAGAATTAAATTAACACAAACATCACGATTTTGACCATTAACGCCTATTGTATAAAGTCTTAATACAAGATTGATGTTTTAATGCATTGGAAAAAATATATAAAAACTTTATCTTTTTGGTACTTTTTATTAGATGTTTCTTTTAGCATGTTTTTAACTAGTATGTTCCTCGTTAAAAAGATTCTAATTATAATACTAACTTTCCATTTCTTTTAATCAGAGTCGGACGAAAAGCGTTTCATTTAAAGTTTTACTAAACTAAGTTGAATGATAATGTATAGTTATTACAAAGTATGTACCAAAAGTAATTATCTATTTGTATTTGCAAATTAATAATTATAATTAGAGATAAAGTTTACATGATTCAACAATAAACATTGCATAGGATAACAATATCGAGTACGTAAAATGTTGTTCAATATATAGCCTACATATGTATCATGTATGTATTTGTTTTCATCATTTTATCGTACGAAATCAACATCATATATATCCGCATAGATCCTGTAATATTGTGGATGAATTTATCTGAATTTTCTTTAAATTTATTTTTCACTCCAAACAGTATAAATAAAAAAATTTAAAACAATGCTATATAATATATAAAAACTCATGTATAATTATTTTTATGTAAAATTAATAACTAAAAATTATTAAATAATAATTTTTAGTTATTAATTTTATATAAAAATAACTTCATATAAATTTTAACATAAAATTGATTAATTTTAGTAATATTTTATATTTTAAATACTAAATTTTAATTATAATTTTACATATTGACTAATATTAATAAAAAATTAATTTCCTGACATTTATCAAAGGCTTTTATACACCGTTGATGCACAACTATAAACACATTGTAGAGACATGCTTGAGCTTAATTAAATAACGATAATTAACGATAGTGTTAAGAAATATAATATTTAAAATTATACAATTATTTTAATAATAATTAATAAATATTAAATAAAGTAATTTTTTATTGTCTTTTAAATATTATTAATTAAATAATATCATGTATGTAATTTGTTTTCATCATTTTATCGTACAAAATCTACATCGTATCACATAGATGCTGTAATATTATGTATGAATTTATCTTGATTTCTTCAAATTTAGTTATGAGAGACATGCATGCCTTAATTAACCGTCCCCATTCCTCTTCCGTTAAGAGCTCACACCACATGCACGTACAGATCAAAAGCTTTTGCGAAAGAAAAGGTAAATCTCTAACTGTCTCTGTTTATCATCCTTTTTTTAGTAATATCAATCACTATTTAAACCCCACCCTCCTCCATTCTTCTTCACCACTCTCCATACCCACAACCATTAGGGTAGGAAGGTTCTTCCTTCCCTAGTTTATTTTTAGGATTTTTTTTCTTTTTTCCTTCTCCTCTCGGATATCAGTATCAGTATCTTTACTCAAACTTTCACCGGAGGTTAATT
>NC_029777.3:6626030-6649480 GCF_000817695.3 Arachis duranensis | reverse complement strand
CACATTCCCAACAACAAAATGGCGGGGTCGGGAAAGATTATAGCTGCTGTTGTTTCAATTCTACTTGTAGTAGGAGTTGTTGTTGGTGCCGTGGTGGTTGTGAACAACAACGGCAGCGGCAACAATGGAGGAGAGTTGAAGACGTCGAACAAGGCGGTGAGCGCAGTGTGTCAAAGCGCCGATGATCAGAAGCTCTGCCACGACGTGCTGACACCTGTGAACACATCAAATCCCAAGGACTACATCACGCAGGTGGTGAAATTCTCCACGGAAAGCGTGTTGAAAGCCCTTAACATGAGCGACAGGCTCATGGTGGAGAGCGTCGCCAACGGCACCAGCGACGGAGGCGTCAAGATGGCTCTGGACGACTGCAAAGACCTCTTGCAATCGGCGATCCACGAGCTTGAGGCCTCCGGCGTGTTTGTGAACAGCCAATCGCTTCCGGAAGTGTTCACAAACAGTGCCGAGCTGAAGAACTGGTTGGGCGCCGTGATCGCCTACCAGCAATCTTGCCTTGACGGGTTCGACACCGATGGGGAGAAGCATGTCCAAGGTCAGTTGCAGAGCGAGAGCTTGGATAGCGTGATGAAGCTCACCGCCTTGGCCCTTGATGTTGTCGCCGGTGTCTCTAAGGTTCTGTCTGAGTTAGGGCTCAACTTGACCAACAGGCCCGTTCGTCGCCTCCTTGGGCTTGATCAATATGGTTTCCCAACATGGTTGTACCCTCATGACCGTAAGCTCATCAATGAGGCCAGCCAGGGTTCCATTGTCCCGAACGCTGTTGTTGCCAAGGATGGTAGTGGCCAGTACAAGACTGTTTTGGAAGCCATTAATGCTTACCCCAAGAAACACCAAGGCAGGTGGGTTATCTATGTTAAGGCTGGAATCTACGACGAGTACATCACCGTCGACAAGGCCAAGCGTAACATCTACATGTACGGTGATGGCCCCGCCAAAACCATCATCACCGGTCGCAAGAACTTCGCTGAAGGTGTCAAGACTATGAGGACTGCCACCTTCACCACCGTTGCTGAGGGATTCATTGCTAAGGGTATTGCTTTTGAGAACACCGCCGGTCCAGGTGGACACCAAGCAGTGGCCCTCCGCGTGATGGGTGACCGCTCAGCCTTCTTCGACTGCGCGTTCCGTGGCCACCAAGATACCTTGTACGCCCATGCTCACCGTCAGTTCTATCGCAACTGCGAAATTAGTGGCACCATTGACTTCATCTTCGGCTACGCTTCAACCTACATCCAGAACTCCAAGATCATCGTGAGGAAGCCCAAGGCAAACCAGCAGAACATCATCGTTGCTGACGGTACCGACCAGAAGAACATGCCATCGGGTGTAGTCCTCCATAACTGCCAGATCTTGGCAGAGCCAAGCCTGGAAGCAGAGAACGGGAAGGTGAGAACCTTCTTGGCAAGACCATGGAAGGCGTTCTCGAGGGCAGTGTTCATTGAGAACACCATCGGTGGCTTCATCAACAAGGAGGGTTACATTCCATGGTCAGCAGCTGCCCCTAACACCGAGCACGCATACTTTGGTGAGTTCGGAAACATTGGAGCTGGTGCTGATGCTTCTGGAAGGGTCAAGTGGGCCAAGGGTCTTATCTCCAAGGATGAGGCTTCTCAGTTCACTGTTGACAATTTCCTCCAAGCTAACTCATGGTTGCACGACACTGGTTTTCCTTTTGATGCTAGCTTCACCAAGAACTAAATTTAAATACGTACAATTGTAACTGTATCTAAGACTAGTCATGGTGATAGCTAGATGTATAACCATGAGTGTGAATTGAAACACACCAGCAATTTGTATAACAGTGTTGAAAATTAAAGAGTGGATCATAAATTTGTGGGAAATAGTGTTAAGTCTTGCTCTTTCTTTTCTTAATAATCTTTCTCCTCCCACGCATCTTCAAGTTCATTACAGTATTACCCCGCGGAAGTTAATTTTATATATTGTGAATTTGAGTTTATTTTGCATTTCGATTGAGCATCATCAATTCATAACCAAGATCTTCATTGGACAATTTTCTTTATAAAGATTTATATGAAAAATTCAGTGCAATAATTATGAAAATCAGGAAAAAATATTATTCAGATAACTATTTAAAAGAAAATAAAATCAAAACAAAATTAATAATTTTTTTTCTAAAACATTAATCATTTACAAAAATTATTATGTTTTTTTTGCTAGGTGGACATGGAGGGTCAGAGACCCCAAAGCAAAAACAAATAACTAAGAAAAAAAGGAGACTATTTTAATTTATCTACTTAATATACTAAAACTAGATTTTTTTTAAACTAATGAAAATGACGTGTCTATTTCTCATGAATCCATTTTTCCACAAAAATAAATGTACTATTTGTTATTCTAAGTTTATTTTATAAAAATATCTTTATTATAATTATACTATAATTAGCATTTAAATAATAATACATAATCTGAAAACCGGACCGGACCAGCCGGTTCGACCGATTTAACCGCGAACCGGCAATGCAAATTTAATAAATAATGTATAATTATACTAATTATATATTTATTATAATTTGTTTTGTTGTTGCAAGAGAGGGACTAAAAGCCCATATCCCATTAGGACCACGAACAAAACACAAGGAATGTTATACACGGTTGGCAAGAGGCTGATTAAAGATGAAGAGGGTGATCCAAGAATTGTGTTTATGTTGGCTCTTATGGGCTTAACGTAGCCCATTACCCAAAAATTAATCGGATCTCCATTAACAAGAGTGCGGCGGACTGGCAGTCAGAGCAACCTAACCGCGAAATTGGCGGCCCGTGAACTCTTCTCAATACTCTGATTACTTACAGTGAAGCTTTGGGAATTTGGAAAAGAGAAAGGAATCGACTATGAGAACTCTTGCAAAATTTATTTGTCGTTCTCTTTGTATCTTGCCCAGGCACTTCCAATCAACTCCGCCATTCCCACACCCAATATTCCACCCTCGAATTCCATTTTTCCTACGTTTTTACTCTGCCGGTACCACATTCCATTCTTTTCTTCTTTATTTAAAATTTATTGTATTAATTTCTTGATGATGGATCGTTAGAGCCTGTGAAATTAATTTATAGTTAGAAGATTGATCGCATTTGAATTGATTCGTTATCAGAAGTGCAACCTCAACTATCTACGGAGCTCTTGGGCATAATGGAACAGAGACTGTCTGCTATTGAGTACAGGTCTGCCACTCTCAACAATCTTCTCAATCAGGTAATGCAATGCCTTCTTTCATTTCTCTTGTTTCTTCACAATTTCTAAGTTTAAATTTCACTCTTCATGCGCTATCTTATGTTTTAATTTTTCTTGTTATTTGAAGACAGCCCGAAATACCACCATCAGAATACGCAAGAGCAAATAAGGAGCTTCGTAAGCTGAGCAGTTCGTTACATCTTATTAACGAGTTGAGGGCTAAACAGAAGGTATTGAACTCTCTTCATCATGTTTCTTTCAATAAAGAGTAATGTTTTGTTTTGTTTTGTTTTGTCTTGCATTAGCTTGTGTTATTTTTTTCTACTGTGTGCAGGAAATTGATGGCTTGAAGTCACTGGTGGCTGAATGTTCCGATGACAAAGACATGCTTAACATGGCGATAGAGGAAATGGGACAGGCCATAGAGGAAGAACGAAGACTGCAACATTTGCTGTTGAAGTCCTTACTTCCTAAGGATGATGCTGATGAAAGGGACTGCATTTTGGAGGTCAGAGCAGGCACTGGTGGGGAGGAGGCTTCTTTGTTTGCAATGGACATTTTCAAAATGTAAGGTTGCATTTGTGTTATCGAAATCAAATGGAAACTATTATTACGGTTTTCTAAAAAGTGATATTGTCTAACATAATACAGGTATGAAAAGTATGCTCACAAGAATGGCTGGAAATTTGTAGTAGTAGATATTGCTCAATCAGATTTTAAAGGATACAAGGTACATATTTTATACATTTTGTTTTTGTATGATCTAATTTCTGTGCTTTCCTCAAGTTCTTGATATAATAGAACTGCATTTCATCCTGCATCTGATGGATTTCTTGATTGAACTTCACTCTCTCAGGAAGCTAGTGCAGCAATTGCAGGAGATGGTGCTTTTGGGAAACTAAAATTTGAAAGTGGAATACATAGAGTACAGGTTTTGGCTACAACCTTTTACCATCCATGAACAAATCTACTTTCTATCATTTGCTGACTCCTTTCTTCTTTTTTTAAAAAAAAAAAATAAAAATAAAAGAGAGTTCCTGTGACAGAAAAATTAGGACGAGTTCATACCAGTGCTGTTTCTGTCGCAATCCTCCCTCAGGCTGACGAGGTAATTAAATAATTAATAGCTTATCAAAATTGAGCCCTTTTTATTATTTAAGTATATGAAGTACTAGTTTTAACATTTTGTTCCCGGAACATAATTCAAAAACGGAAAGGATATCCTATAATTTATATACAGGCTAGTATGAGACTATGATATGTTCCTATTTGTCTTTGCTTTTGTGCCGTTATGCAGGTTGATGTTCAATTGAAGAATGAAGACTTAAAAATTGATACCTACAGATCTGGTGGTTCGGGTGGTCAGCATGCAAATACAACAAACAGTGCTGTTAGAATAACTCACATTCCGACTGGGATTACAGTTGCTATACAAGATGAGCGCTCTCAACATCAAGTGAGTATTTTCAAAAGATTGGGAATAATTTTCGTTTGAATGATTTTAACAGGGAATGTGTTCCGTCAGTTAAGGTATCTCAAATTTGATGCACAGCTTGTATTCCTTGGCTATTTTTTTGTTTAGAGAAAGCAACTTTGCAGTATTGATAGTTTAATACATTTTATTCTCAATACTTTCTGAGTGCATGGATAGACTTATCAACCTGAAGAAAAGCTAGAAAACATATTGGAAGCTTATTGACTGTTATGTCTTTCTATTTAGTTTGTTGATGAATTCAATATTTTGTTGCTGTGGACATTTCTCGTAATTGTGTGTTTGTGTTTGTCTTTTCTTTTTTTGCTTCTTTACATTGTACATATGTTTCCTTATTTCTGTTTAGAACAAGGCCAAAGCACTTAAAGTACTGTGTGCAAAGCTATTTGAAATGGAAAGGGTCCGAGCTCATAGTACACGATCAAAACTTCGGTCAGAACAGGTAGAGAATTTTTTTTGTTGTGAACTGTGTTGAATTGCCTATACCTTAGTTTGCTTCTTGGATTGACTTCGAGTTTGTCAAACTGTAAAGATTGGCAGCGGTGATAGATCTGAACGCATCCGGACATACAACTTTCCTCAAGGTCGTGTCACTGATCATAGAGTTGGTATAACTTATCACTCAATAGATGATGTGATGCAAGGTGAGAATCTTGAGGTATTTATTGATGCTCTTTTATTGCAAGAAGAAATGGATGCAATTGCAACTTTTAGTTCTTCTCAGTAACACCGACTGATGGAACCAAGCGTTACTGATTAGTGACTATTAGTTCGGGGACTCATTTTTGTACTTCCCATGCTGAAAAAGAAAGGTTCTTGTATTTTGAATAAGATATGCTAGATTTAGAGAGAAAAAAAAGTTGAAATTCTGATAGCATAGTATCAAATGATGTGTGTATGATTATTTGATAATATAATTACACGATATATTTGTTCACCTGTGTTTCCCATTTCAGATTATATCCCTGTATTTTTCAACTTTGCTTTTGCACTAAAACTCTTGCCTTTCAAAAGAGCAGAGTATATTTTGACAAAATCCTGTGAGACAAAATCCAATAAAAGGAAAAAGAGTATAGTATGACATAAATTATGAATTATGAAAAAAATTGTCATTTTGCTAATATGAAATTGTTTTTAAATAATTAAATCATTTGGTGTCTAATCACCAAAAAAAATCATTTGGTGTCCAATCTTAGAACGTTAAAGCATTTTTAAATTCATAACCAGTTAACCACGACAAGTCACTTACTTTTCTTGCAAGACATAACATTGAACTATGAAAGATCAATGATAAATTCATAACATTAAAGCTTCGGGTTTGCCTTCTCTGTTCTATCATGGTACAAGTATATTATGTTAGAAAATTATTCCACATATTTATTTTATTTTTTACATCAAATAAACATAAGATAAATGTTAGGAGACTAATATTTTTAATGGTAACACATGAAGAATTGGTTAGTATTAGCTCAAATGTAAGATAAATATAATAAAAAAGATTGATCTATTAACATTTATTCTAATACAAATCTGTTTACTTATTAAATTGGATGAGAGACTTGTCTTATATATTATTCATGACAGAGAAATGTTCATTATAATACTGTGCGAGACAAAAAGTAAATACACCTTATAATATGGTTTGGCTCAAGGTACTTATTAGTTTATGCTAATTATTACCCCTTTTTTCTCTTTTCTGTTTGGCTGCTTTACAAGAAACCGAAACCTCAGATTTCTTTTGAAGCAGAAGCACTCATGTTGTTCCTAAATGTTCCTTTGTTACTAGTTGCATGTTTGTATTTGTGTTCAATCCATACACTGCAAAGTTTATTGAAAAGTATGACAATTCGGCCCAATCTAGCTGGCCTAACATTAACATTAACGCAACATTTGGTTTGGACTCGTCTGGTACATAAATTCACCAATTAAATGATGTAGTCGTGTACTAGTTCACAAAATCACAATTCTACTCTGATTATGGTCTCTTTATATGATGTGATGATGATGATTCACATAGTGCAGTTTCCCTTTAGAAATATACAAGAAATGAGAAAAATCCACTGCAACATACTTGTTTCCTTCCAATTCAATGTGATCCTGAAATGCTTATTGAAATGCGGTTAGTATCTGTGTCCTGTTGATAATGCAATGTGTAAATGGCTACCTTCATGTTTATGGAACTTGTGTTACATATTATAAAATATATAAAGAATAAACACCCAACGGGACCCTTGTCCATAAAACAAGATATTCCATCAATTTTATACATTTTGTTTTTGTATGATCTGATTTCTGTGCTTTCCTCAGATTCTTCTATGCTCTTTTGGTTTTATTTTTGCTAGTTCTATGGAATATCTTGTTGCTTGTTTTCTTATTTTAACTTGATTTATATTTGGCTAATTCAATTGAATATTATATGCTGATTGTTATACAGTTGTAGTGTAATGAGCAATGTTAGATTTGTTTATTTCATAATCTTGTTTAATTAATAAATTCTTGGATTGTTCTTGAATGATTGAATTGTCTTTGTTATTGTTGTAGCCAAGTTGGGTTGGTCTAATAGTTAGCTCACTAGTCCACTTAAGTAAGTATCGGGAGTTCGAATTCCGTCTTGTGAGTGCAGTAATCCATTGACTAGTAACAAATCCTTAAATGGAACTAGAGGAAGAAGAATGTATATATGAAAATCGTCCCTTAAAATGATTTATTATAGATTTTAATTGTTTATTTTCTAGTGATTTGATTTATTTAATATTTACATTTTTTATTTATGTAAATTAATTAATTTTATGTTGTCAAATTACATATATTTATAATTTTCGAATCGTTTATATTCTGTTTTACAATTCTTTGAATTTCGATTTTATATTAACATTTTGAGTGGAGGTAAAAATTATGAGTTTATTATATCTATCTATTTATAATATTAAAACAATCTAATATCCACTATCCTATAAAAATTTAATATCTTATTGCATTAAAAATTAGGACTACTAAGCCAATGAGTATTAGCTCAAATGGCATAGTCTCTCCATACTCAATTAAGAGGTTGCAGGCAAGGTAGAGAAAATCGAGATTTTACGTGAAATCGAAAAAGTACCTCAGATTTTACGTGAAATCGAAAAAGTACCTTGTTGCATATTTTCCTGTACAACTCATTCTTCTTTGCAAGACTCATAATCTCCTTCCATGGATCATTGGATCCTTTATCATTATGCTCTTCAACCGGCAAGAGCTATCCTAGATGAAGCCACAAGTGCACTTGATGCAGAATCTGAAAGAATAGTGCAAGAGGCCCTAGACAGGATCATGATCAACAGAACTACTGTTATTGTAGCTCATCGCCTAAGCACCGTGAGGAATGCAGACATGATTGCTGTAATTCATAGAGGGAAAATGGTTGAAAAAGGTACAGAGCATGCAAAGATAAGACATGGATTCTCTCATCATGATAGAAAAGTTCATTGTTGTTTATATAGATGTTTTATAACTGACTTCATGTTTATAAACCAAGAACACATGTTGAATTAGTAAAGGATCCCCAAGGAGCTTACTCTCAGCTCATACGTCTGCAAGAGGTAAGAGAGGATTCATAAAAGAATGCAGATAATCAAAACAAATCTAAACTCTCAAGAAGTCAAAGGTGGTCATTTCAAAGATCAGAATCATCTGTTGTAGCGTAGCCGCCGCTCGACTTCGTTCGGCTTACCTACAAGACATCCTTGATCCTGAAGTTGAAACTCCAAGAGAAGAGGATGTACCATCACAAGAGGTTCAACTATGGTGGCTTTTTTCCCAAACAAACCAGAGATTCCAGTGCTTCTTATCGGATATATAGCTGCCACAGAAAATGGTGCTATATTGCCAGTGTTTGGTTTGTTGCTTGTGCCATCAAAATATTTTATGAACCATTCAATGAGTTAAAGAAGGACTCAAGGTTTTGGGCACTAATGTTTGTGACCCTTGGACTTAGCATCTTTAGTTGCTCTTATAGCAAGAGGATACTTTTTCTCTGTGGCTGGCCATAAGCTAATCCAGCGCATTAGGTTGCTATGTTTTGAGAAGGTGATCAACATGGAGGTTTCATGGTTTGATGAGGCTGATCATTCGAGTGGCGCTCTCGACGGATGCTACATCTGTTCACGCTCTTGTTGGGGATGCATTAGGACTACTAGTTCAAAATATTGCAATAGCATGTACAAGCTTGATCATTGCTTTCGTTGCAAGCTGGCAATTGGCATTGATCATTGTTGTCATAGCACCTTTTGTTGGATTGAATGGATATGTTCAAATGAAGTTCTTGAAAGGCTTCAGTTCAGATGCAAAGGTGAGACTTTTTCCATCTCAATACTTTGCTATGCAAGTAGTTGAGTCCTAATGCATCCCCAACAAGGGCGCGGCGCGAACAGATGTAGCACTCGAATGCTCAGCCTCGTCAAACCATGAAACCTCCATGTTGATTACCTTCTCAAAATATAGCAACTAATCTAATGCGCTGGATTAGAGAAAAAGTATCCTCTTGCTATAAGAGCAATTAAAGATGCAAGTCCAAGGGTCACAAACATTAGTGCCCAAAACCTTGAGTTCTTTTTTAACCCATTGAATGGTTCATAAAATGTTTTGATGGCACTAGAAAGCAACAAACCAATCGGACAATATAGCACCATTTGCTGTGGCAGCTATATATCCCATAAGAAGCACTAGAGTCTCTGGTTTGTTAAGGGAAAAAAGCCACCATAGTGGAACCTCTTGTGATGGTACATTCTCTTCTCTAGGAGTTTCAACTTCAGGATCAAAGATGTTAGCTCTTGTAGGTAAGCCGATGGAAGTTGAGCAGTGGCTACTTCTGCCAACAGATAATTCTGATCTTTGAAATGACCACTTTTGACTTCTTGAGAGTTCAGGTTTTGGTTGTCTGCATTCTTTAATGAATCCTCTGTTACCTCTTGCAGACGTATAAGCTGAGAGTAAGCTCCTTCGGGATTCTTTACTAATTCAACATGTGTTCTTGGTTTATAAACATGAAGTCAGTTAACATGTATATATAAACAAAATTTCATCATTAGTTGACAATGAATTTTTGTATCATGCTGACAGAATTCATGTCTTATCTTTACATGCTTTGTACCTTTCTCAACCATTTTCCCTCTATGAATTACAGCAATCATGTCTGCATTCCACACGATGCTTAGGCGGTGCGCTACAACAACAGTAGTTCTGTTGATCATGATCCTATCTAGGGCCTCTTGCACTATTCTTTCAGATTCTGCATGAAGTGCACTTGTGGCTTCATCTAGAAGCAAAATCCTTGGATCTTTTAGGATAGCTCTTGCAATGGCAATGCGTTGCTTCTGTCCATCAGATAGTTGTGTTCCATGCTCACCAACCATTGTTTCCAATCCCTATATACACATCATAAGGTTATAAAGCATTTAATTAAGTTTATTTAACGAGTTACAAAGATTATGAATCCAAATATTCCTTTGATATTGTAGAACCTGTGGCAGTGTATCAATGAAATCAGCAGCATTTGCAAGTTTAATTGCAACTTTAATCTCTTCAATTGTTGCTCCCTCCTTTCCGTAAGCAATGTTATCCTTGATGCTAGATGCAAACAACACTGGCTCCTGGCTGACAAGGCCAACTTTTCCTCTTATCCATCTAACCTGAAATTCTCTAATGTTAATGCCATCAATAAGAACTTCACCTGCCTGTGGATCATAGAATCTTTCTATCAAACTGATAACTGTGGACTTCTCACTTCCACTTTGTCCTACTAAAGCCGCAGTTGTGTCACTTGGAATATGCAGAGAGAATCCATTGAATATCAGCTCCTCGGGTCTGGCCGGATAACTGAAATAGACATCCCTCAACTTTATATTGCCATGAATATCTTCCAATGTTTTTCAGTAGGATCATAAGCATCAATTTCAGGCTTTCTCTCAATTGTTTGAAACATCTTATAGGCTGCTGCTTTACCCGAAGCAAAAGGCAAGCAAATAGAAGGTCATGAATAAGGACTGTGTCACCTACTCACCTGAGATTCTACCTATGACCTCACCAGTGTTTGTCTCTTTATAAAAGAAAGCAATATCTTGTCTTAGAATAGTCTTCAAGTACAAACCCCTTATTCTTACAGCTTGTCTTTCCCCTGTCACTATCCAACATAGCACCTCTGCAGCTTGAAATAATTATCTTCATTGTTGAATAACTCATATATAACTTTATTGAGTTAAGAAAAATCAGTGACTTTATTATGGGGTACTTATGAAGGAATGCTGCAACTGTGCAACACCTATGTCTAGTGACAAGTACACAAATTTCAGACTGATCTGCAATTTTAATCAGCATAATTAAATATTATTTGGTTCTTCACATTTACATACACATTAAGCTGAATATTCATGGATTCTCATACCATTTCCAATGGCCGCAATGGTCCCAACAATCATCAACAAGATGTCAGTGGACTCTGCAAACGAGAACAGCCTGAAGTATGGAACTGTCTCATGGTCCATCTCAGATCACTGTCTAGTACACTCAAATTCTATGTTATGTAACACTGCTACAAAATAACAAAATTAATGAAGCAGTGTAAGGTTGAAACAGAACCAAACAACTCAGTTAGAAAAATTCTTGTCATGTATATAATAACGTTTTATAGCATATTATTGAAGGTAGTATAATTTTGCACAAAAACAGAAACACACTCTTTGGTTGGTTATCCTTATCCCGATAAAGACCAACCAACTATAACTTTGCAGAGAAACAAAACACACTCTTGGGTTGGTTATATAAATATTTTTAAAATTGGTTATAAATATGAAAATAAATAAATAATTTTATAGATAAAAAATTATAAATATAACTACTGTTTTTTTTTTTTTATCAAAGATAAGAGACTCGAACCCGCAACCTCTTAATTGAGTATGGAGAGACTATGCCATTTGAGCTATTAGCATAAATATAACTATTGTTGAAGCTATATTTTATTGTTTTTGAATATTAGTTTTTTATCATAAAAATTTTATTATCCTAACAAAATAACGTTTAATTATTCTACTTAAAATTGCTTTTATTGTTGACGTGCCGGACGAGGTGCCGCCCTTACCAAGGGATTTAGCAAGGAACCTCTTGGGATTTCCAATTAACCAATGGGTTGCTGCACACACAAGGCGGAATTCGAACTCCCGACACTTATTTAAGCAGACTAGTAAGTTAACCACTAAACCAACCCAATTTCGCTACAACAATAACAAAGACAATTCGATCATTCAAGAACAGTCCAAGAATTTATTAATTAAACAAGATGATGAAATAAACAAATCTAACATAGCTCATTACACTATAACTGTATAACAATCAGCATATAATATTCAATTAAATTAGCCAAATATAAATCAAGTTAAAATAAGAAAACAAGCAACAAGATATTCCATAGAACTAGCGAAAATAAAGCGATAAGAGCATAGAAGAATATGAGGAAAGCACAGAAATCAGATCATACAAAAGCAAAATGTATGAAATTGATGGAATATCTTGTTCTATAGACAGGGGCCGGGTTGGGTTGGGTGTTTATTCTTTATATATTTTATAATATGTAACACAAGTTCCATACACACGAAGGTAGCCATTTACACATTGCATTATCAACAGGACACAGATACTAACTGCATTTCAATAAGCATTTCAGGATCACATTGAATTGGAAGGAAACAAGTATGTTGGAGTGGAGTCAATTTCAAGTATTGCGTCGCTGTGGATTTTTCTCATTTCTTGTATATTTTTAAAGGGAAACTGCACTATGTGAATCATCATCATCACATCATATAAAGAGACCATAATCAGAGTAGTTACACAGTATGTTAGGAATGAATAGGTAGGTAGATGAATTGTGATTTTGTGAACTAGTACACACGACTACATCATTTAATTGGTGAATTTATGTACCAGACGAGTCCAACACAAATGTTACGTTAATGTTAATGTTAGGCCAGATTGGGCCGAATTATCATGCTTTTCAATAAACATTGCAGTGTATGGATTGAACACAAATACAAACATGCAACTAGTAACAAAGGAACATTTAGGAACAACAGGAGTGCTTCTGCTTCAAAAGAAATCTGAGGTTTCGGTTTTTGTGAAGTAGCCAAACAGAAAAGAGAAAAAAAAGGGGTAACAATTAGTGTAAACTAAAAAGTACCTTGAGCCAAACCATATTATAAGTTTTTTGGTGACTTAAAAGAAATAAACAAAAACTAAGAACGAGAAAAAAAAAACAAGAAACTGCTTAAGAAAGGCAGTTCCGCTGAATACTACTCTCAAATTCTTTCCAAGGCAACGGAAGCTCCACTTGGTGAGAAAGGGTTCTCATTGCGGTCTTTGCCATGATGTCTGCTACTGTATTTGCATCTCTCAAGATCAACCGAAGATCAGCATGCCATTTCCAAGACATGATATCTTGAATTTTTAACACCAAAAGATCAATAAACCCAGAGCAATCTTGTAAATTATTGACAATAGTAAAAGCCTCCACACAATCTGTCTCACATATAATGTCTCTTTGTCCCGAGTCCCATGCTAAAAGAAAGCCTCTCCAAATAGCAAACAACTCTCCTTGCAAAATGCTACGACTCTCAATTGTTCCCAAACAGCCTCGTTGCCACCTTCCCTTCCAATCTCTGCTAACACAAGCAAAACCAACTCGAGCACCACTGCCAGGATAGCTAGCATCACAATTAATCTTAAAGGTACCCACTGAGGGGGGAATCCAAGAGCCACTAATGGTTGAGGGGATAGACAGTCGTTGCAACTAAAAAATATTTCGGAGCTCCTTTTCCAAGGACAAAGCCATACCAATCACCTTGTCTGTGGTCCAATGGTCGTGAAGATGAAAGATCTTGTTATTCCTCGAACGTCAAATCCACCAGAGACCAGAAAAGAATCTAAAGGGGCGTTGTTTGCTATTATGTAAGAACCAACTCATCAAATCCACTGGTTGATCGGAGATCCCTAAAGTTTGCCAAACAAGTTGGGCTTTTGGACAATCCCGAATACAATGTAATACCGATTCCTGACTTGAGAAACATCGTTGACAGCTATCCGTGTGCGAAATGCCCCTCCTAAAACGAAATGCAGTAGTAGGAAGAGCCTCCCGAAGACATAGCCAGGCCAAAAATTTGTGCTTTTCTGGAACATGTTGACGCCAAAGCCAAAGCCAATTACCCCTATCCTTCCAACTAAACATCTTCTTACTGAGCCACAAATAACCACTATGAGCATCATAAACCTTTGAAACCGCACCAGTCCAACACCAACCGACCTCTGAACCAGCTTGAACATCTGGGTTATAAGAGTTAATGTTGCTCTGCAGAGACTGATTCAGAGGAGAATAGATATTCTCAAGGTTCCACTGTCCAGATGACCAAAGGTCCAAGCTCCTGAGATCCGAATCAGAAATGTGAACATAATCCATCTCCTGACACAGTCGCCCCTCTCTTCTCCATTTAGAAAACCAAAAGTTCTGTTCCAAATCCCCAATGCACCAAATAAAACCTTCCTTCAGGATATCCCAAGCTCGACATATACTCTTCCAAACATAAGATCCCCTTTCTCGAGACCGACTAAGACAATCATTCTTAGAAGAATGGTATTTCTCCGTCAACAGTTGAACCCATAGCTTATCGGGATGGTGAAAAAGTTGCCAAACTAGTTTTCCAAGAAGAGCAATATTGGCACAAAAAGGATCTCTAATTCCCAGACCTCCAAACTTCTTAGGGGTGACCAACACTTTCCAGTTAACTAGATTCAGGCCTCTACCATCAGCTTGACCCTTCCATAGAAAGTTTCGCATCATGGATTCTATCTTATTAGTTACCCCTTTAGGAAAGAGAGATACTTGCATACGATAAGTAGGAATCGCAGTCACTACTGAGTTGAGCAAACAGAGTCTACCTGCCTTATTAAGCAATCTCCCTTTCCAGCTGGCTAGCCTTCCCCGAATCTTGTCCAGAACATCATTGAAAGTTGCGCGTGTCACCCGACAGTGATTAAAGTTCACTCCTAAATACTTGTCCAAGTTCTGGACAAATCTGATGGAGGAGACTCCAGTGAAAATCTCTTTTCTTGTTGCTGAAACATTCCTAGAGCATAGCGCTTTAGATTTCTCCACATTAACCTTCATCCCAGAGGCTCTGCAGAAATTTTCCAAAGCTACCATTACAGTTTGAACTTGCTGTTTTTCAGCTTTACAAAAAAGAAGCAAATCATTGGCAAACATCAAATGAGAAATTCTTGGACCCCCTCTAGAAACCGCAACCGGCTTCCACAAGCCCTTATCAACTTGCTGATTAATAGAACAAGACAATCTCTCCATACACAACACAAACAGATACGGTGATATAGGATCTCCTTGTCTAAGACCCTTGCTCGAAGTGAAGCTATTTAATCTATCCCCATTCCAGAGGATAGACAGTGAGGAAGCAGTGACACAACGCATAATCAGATTGACTGTCGAAGGAGGAAAGCCAAAACTCACCAGGGTTTGTTTCAGGAATTTCCAATCCACTCTATCGTACGCTTTCTCCAAATCAATTTTAAAGGCCAAGGTGCCTTTCTTTGACTTTGTCTTCTTCAAGAAATGGAGAACCTCTTGTGCTACAATGATGTTGTCTGGGGTTCCTCTCCCCGGGATAAACCCTCCTTAAAGGGGCCCAATAATCTCTTTGAGATGGGGACGAAGTCTATTGACCAGGACCTTCGTTATAACTTTGTAAACCACATTACAGAGACTAATTGGTCGGAAATCCTTCATGGAAATCGGGTTTTCTACCTTCGAAATAAGAACCACAAGAGTTTCCATCATCCTTAGATCCATATCCAAACCAGAGAACGCATGACGAACCATAGTTCAAACATCAAAACCAACAATCTCCCAGTATTCTTTAAAGAATAAAGCTTGAAACCCATCAGGGCCCGGCGCCTTAAAAGAATGCATACTGAAAACTGCCGACTTAACTTCTTCCAGAGTAACTGGCGCTGTGAGGCTACAACAGGCTTCATCATTCAGGGAAGGTAGCGGCACATCACCAAGACAACCTAAGTCTACATCCTCCGACTGGCAGAATAGGTGTTTATAAAAGGATTCAGCTTCCCTTCGAAGGACATCCGGGTCCGTTTCCCATACCCCATCTTGAAGAAAGAGACCATGAATCTTATTATGTTTTCTCCGCACAAGAGTCTGGACATGAAAGAATTTGGTATTTCTATCCCCAAATTTTACCCACTGCTCTCTGGATTTTTAAAACCATAGAAGTTCCTCCTGCATAAGCGTGTTATTAAATTCCTCACTCAGTTGTTTTTCTTTTTGCCGCATAGACAAATCCTCCATTACTTCAAGTCGCTTCTGAAGAAAATTAATCTGTCTCTCCAATTTGCATTTCCTAACGAAAATGTTGCCGAACACTTTAGAATTAAACTCCAAAGAGTTCTTCTGCACTTCTGAAAGCTTGCCATGCATCTCCCTGTAGCCAGCCTGCCATGACTGGTTCACAATATTTCTGTACTCCGGATGAGTTGCCCAAGCCGCAATAAACCGAAAAGGTCTATTCTTTTTCGGTTGGGGACGACCTGCACAGCGCACTAGGATAGGACAATGATCAGACTGAAGCCTATTTAAAATTTCTGCATAAGCCTCTGGAAAGAGAGATAGCCAGCCACTATTGATACAGACCCGGTCAAGTTTTTTTGCCACCTCAACACCATTTCTAACCCTTCTGTACCAAAAAAATCGTCTCCCAATATTCTTCAAGTCAAACAGATCACTATCCCCTAGAGAGGTAGCAAGCCGATCTGCATGGTGACTCGAGAATAGGCAACCCTTAGATTCATGAGAGAATAGTACTTCATTAAAATCACCAAGAACAATCCATGGCCCGCAGAAAGATGGAGACTGCGTAACAAGATAATCCCATAGCAGAACTCTGGTATTAAATTGAGGACTACCATAGATACCACTGCACCTCCAAATCACATTATTTACCTGAACCTCAACTATAACACGCTGATCGAAAGCATCAACCCATTTGCAGTGAACACCCTGCATTGCAGAAAGGAACCAGATACCCCCCTTATGTCCTGACGCCTCCACTATACCAATAGGGTGATAACCAAGTCTTTCCCAGAACAGTTTCAAGTATTGAAAAGGACAATGAGTTTCAACCACAATAAAAATTACAGGTTTAAATTTCCTAACCAGCTCTTTACAATTCACCCGGACTAACTTATTAGAAGCACCCCTAATATTCCAAACTATTATATTTAAGCTATCCATAATATAAAATATAAAATTATAAAACAAGAAAATCAAAGTGCTTCACCAACCTCAAACCGAGGCTTGCCCAGCAGAAGTGACTCCCGTGACCTTCAGGTTTTCCGGATCTCCATGGAATGTCTCCTTATTCTCGCATACCGACGCAATAACAGCCGGCAATGCGCCTTTCTTCACCAATGGAACCGCCACGGTAACATCCTCCTTCACGGTTGCAGGAAGACATGACGATGCTTCCACCACCGTGCCTCCATTCTTCTCAACTGGCGAGCTCTGTAGGGACCCCGGCCTTGGTCGTTTCCGGAGAGAGGACCCGCAAGGCACTGGGGTGTGTCGGGTTGAGGAGATCGACGTCTCACCAACACAGAAAGCGCTGTGTCCGACTTTGACTCGTGACCCGACCCTGGCGCGATAAGAGCTGGATCCACTCGTGTGAGAGAAGTGGATGGTGGGCCTGATTACTCTATCCGAATCGATTCTGGATTGAGTGCCTCTTTGGACCTTGTTAGATTGCTTCTGGCCTAGCTTGGTTTTACCTTTCCTCACAACTTGCTCCCAGCCTGGTTCATCATGCATGCAAGCCTCCTCAACATTATTTCCTTCCAAATTATTAGCCTCTAAGTCCTTTTGTAAACTCGGTGCAGGATTCTCACCAGTAACGCCACCTACCACATCAGGTTCTACTTCATTTGAATTGTGAATTTTGGTCTCAGGATGTGGCACTGCCTTTGTACCGTCTCGTGGCTTGGTGGCATCGGAATCAGCACTCTCTCCTTTCCTAGAGTCTTTCCTTCCCTAGAGTCTCTACCCAAGCACTGTGCCATATCGTGACCATAACATGCACAAGAGTTGCAAATTAAATTTAAACTTTCATACTCCACTATATGAGTTACGCCTTCCACAATGATATGCTTGATCACTGGCAGTCCTAAATTTATTTGAACACATACTCGGGCATATCGTCCTCTCTCAGCCAATTTAGTGGCTAAGTCCACTTTGATGGGAACTCCTATTGCAATTCTGTCTCCCATAATATTACAATGAACATTTTTTTGTCATGAACGATATATAAGACAAAGTCCCTCATTCAATTTAATAAGTAAACAGATTTGTATTTGGAAAAATGTTAATAGATCAATTTTTTTTAATTATATTTATCTTACATTTGAGCTAATACTAACCAATTCTTCATGTGTTACCATTAAAAATATTAGTCTCCTAACATTTATCTTATGTTAATTTGATGTATAAAATAAAATAAATATGTGGAATATTTTTCTAACATAATATACTTGTACCATGATAGAGCAGAGAAGGCAAACCTAAAGCTATTTATCACTTTTTAATTATCGTTATCAATTTATCATTGATCTTTCATAGTTCAACGTTATGTCTTGCAAGAAAAGTAAGTGACTTGTCGTGGTTATGAATTTAAAAACGCTTTAACGTTCTAAGATTGGACACCAAATGATTTAATTATTTAAAAACATTTTCATATTAGCAAAATGATTTAATTTTTTGCATATTCTTAATTTATGTCATACTATGCTCTTTTTGCTTTATTGGATTTTGTCTCACAGGATTTTGTCAAAATATACTCTGTTCTTTTGAAAGGCAAGAATTTTATTAGTGCAAAACCAAAATTGAAAAATAAAAGGTTATAATCTGAAATGGGAAACACAGGTGAACAAATATATCGTGTAATTATATTATCAAATAACCATACGCACATCATTTGATACTATGCTATCAGAAAAAAAATTTTCCCCTCTCTAAATCTAGCATATCTTATTCAAAATACAAGAACCTTTCTTTTTCAGCATGGGAAGTACAAAAATGAGCCCCCGAACTAATAGTCACTAATTAGTAACGCCTGGTTCCATCAGTTGGTGTTACTGAGAAGAACTAAAAGTTGCAATTGCATCCATTTCTTCTTGCAATAAGAGAGCATCAATAAATACCTCAAGATTCTCACCTTGCATCACATCATCTATTGAGTGATAAGTTATACCAACTCTATGATCAGTGACACGACCTTGAGGAAAGTTGTATGTCCGGATGCGTTCAGATCTATCACCGCTGCCAATCTTTACAGTTTGACAAACTCGAAGTCAATCCAAGAAGCAAACTAAGGTATAGGCAATTCAACACAGTTCACAACAAAAAAAACTCTCCTACCTGTGCTGACCGAAGTTTTGATCGTGTATTATGAGCTCGGACCCCTTCCATTTCAAATAGCTTTGCACACAGTACTTTTAAGTGCTTTGGCCTTGTTCTAAACAGAAATAAGGAAACATATGTACAATGTAAAGAAGCAAAAATAAAAAAAATGCTCAATTTTGATAAGCTATTAATTATTTAATTACCTCGTCAGCCTGAGGGAGGATTGCGACAGAAACAGCACTGGTATGAACTCATCCTAATTTTTTTTCTGTCACAGGAATTCTCTTTTATTTTATTGTTAAACTCTATGTACTCTTTATTGTCCTTATGGGGTATGAGCTTTTAGATTTTAGCTCTTGCAACAACAAAATAAGTTATTCAAAAAAGAACTGCATTTTGAGGGAGACACACCAGTGCATAGTTTCCCTAGATAAGGAGTTAGAGCGTAAAAAAAAACTGGTGATTTAGCAAAAGTTAATAATGTTTAAAAATGTAGATAGAAAAAATTTTGGTAAACTACCAAAATATCTCTCAACTCAAAGACTTAATAGAAAAAAAAAGTTTTAAGAATATTATAAATACAATAAAAATAACAAATAAAGATATTTATTTTCAAAAGAAAATAATATTGAATTTTAATGTTTTTTTGCAATTATAATTAAAAATAGATATTTTTATCTTTAGAATTTATAATTTTATATACAACAATGTTATTGTACAAAAAAATGTCATTTATATAAAATATATAGTAAAATACAAAATATATATTAAAAATAAATTATATATATATACTATGAATGACCGAGTCAAGAAGGGTCAAAACTTCCCATGATTTCTACATTTTTAATATTTCAACTCCTGATTTACATCATATTTTAGCCCTTGATGCTATGGGTATCCTTAGGTAAATAGAGATTGCTTAGTTTGTTCTCTTAAGTATGTGAAAGGAGTACGTACTCTTTTTCATTTTTCTTTAGTTTTCTGATCTTACTTTGGTTTCTTTACCATTTGTAACATCTACTTATTAATTGCAGAAGAAATAATTAAAATTCACTCTTTCGTCACAAATTACTTTTTCTATTATGGAACTCAGAGAAATTGTACCTCTTCTAATACGGCTTCAATATTTTTCCGTCTTGTTTTAATATCATGTTTCTTGTATTCTACATCGAATGTTGTATCATTTTGGTATTTTGTTGATTTATCCCGCGTAAACAGTGCACTCTTTTTCCATCTGCCTTTTCTTTTCTTCCATCTGCACAGCTAAAATTAAAACGCTGAAGATATTTATTCTATTATGTAGAAAATTATTGGGATATAAATTTTTTTATAAAATATTGACGGTAATATTTTTTTATAAACTATACAGTATATTAGCTTGGAGAAGTAATTTATAAATTGCAAATGAAAAAAAATTTATAAATTGTATAAGCCACCTGACATAACAGCTTGGAAATATTGAATTGACAAAAGAATTAGGTGATTGAATAATAGAGCAGTCAAAGGTAATTGAATAGAGCAGTTGAAAAGATAAAATTTATAAAATGAAGTAGATTATTGCAGTAATTATTCCACAAGAAAAAGATAAATAAAGAAGGAAAAAGAACGAGAGAGCCAGGGAAGAGGCAGTGCATGAGCGTAGCCACAATAGATGAGATGATGGATGTATCATGTCTTTATCTATGTATGTATATGTGTGTGTTTCCCTTTGTAACTCAGTGAACAAATGTGTCTATTGATAGTTCCATTCATGCTCTGCCTGTCCCCAGTCTTTGTCATCTCTTCTCTTTCTCTCTGGCTATTATCTCTTATCTGGTTTTTTAGATTATGCAATTATATGTGATGCAATCTTATTCCTTATATAACATTATTATGAATTAATAATTACATATTTATTATAGTACAACATGTACTACTATATACTATGTCCAATGTTTCTCCTGTACTACTTGTTAAATCTTAATTGTGAAACAAGAAGCTCCAAGGAGATCTCAGTTGTACTACACTACTACTCATCTTTAGGCACAAGAGCACCAAAAATATGCTTATGTACTTGTGTCACTTTCTTGTGCTGCTGAAATGACCATTTGCCACTTGCCAAAACTATTTTGGTTAATAATTATTCATGAATAAAATAGTATGCTTCCTAATAATTTTATTTTCATTTTTTTTCCCTGTTAAAAAAAAATGATAGCATTCGTTATGCAACATAAGGGAAAGATCATTTGACAAGATGTAATAGATCAAAACGTTAGAGTTGAATTGAGTATGACAATTTTTCTATTGAATTGTGAGTATTTTTATTAATAGTCTAATTTTAGAGAATAAAAGAATTGAAAATTGTATTTTTGCATGACCATAGAATAAAAAAAACATCCAACTTAATTGCCCCATCATGTTTACCTAAAACATGTGCAACTGGCCATGTGCAATTCAAGAGAGACAAACTCCAATTTCATCGAAACATGAATAGTGGGGATCCAGTCATAATCAGTGGTAAGTAGTTAATGGATTTAGTTAAAAGGAAGCATAAAGAGTAATGGGTGGTTGTAGCTTGTAGAGCAACTAGGGATAAGCCCGCGCGCATTCAAATTCCCTGATTACTACGATGATAAACAGTTTAATTAATTTAAAAAAAATATTATTATTTTTTATAAATAAAAAATTTTAAAAAAATATTTTTAAAGTTTTCCAAACGGTTAGTATTTTGAGGCTTACTACACATACAAGTCTTTTTGACTTACAAGTCACAAGTTGTTAACGGGCCTTTTAATGCGTTATTCATCCGTTTCCTGTTTTCAAAGCGCTACACTGTATTTTTCTCTTCCTCTTCCTCTTTTTCTTCGTTTTTTTTCGATTTTCATGATTTCTGAAATCAAGTTTTTCCTCTTCCTCTTCCTCTTCTTCGTTTTTTTCGATTTTCATGGTTTCTGAAATCAAGTTTTGAAATCATTTTGAAGAAGAAGAAGCAGCAGAAGATGAGGAGGAGAAAGAGAAAGAGTTTTGAATTATGCAACGAATTTTGGGTGTATTTCTGTAATCCTTTTGAAGATAATGGAATTACAGAAATATACCCAAATGATTACAGAAATACACCTAAAGGATTACAGAAATACACCCAAACGGTTATATGAATTCACCCAAACGATTATAGGAATACACCCAAAGGATTACAGAAATACACCCAAAAGATTACAAAACTACACCCAAAGGATTTAAGAAAATACACCCAAAATTCGTTGAAGTACATCTTATGCATAATTCAGAACTCTTTCTCTTTCTCCTCCTCATCTTCTGCTGCTTCTTCTTCTTCCATAAAGATTTTACCATGAAAAATCGAAAAAAAAACGAGAAAACAGAGAGAAGAGCACGTAAATGAAGAAGAAGAAGGGGAAGACGAAAAAGAAGAACATGCAGGAACAAAAGAAAATAAGAAGAAGAAAAGTAAGAGGAAGAAGAACGTACAGTAAAAAAGAAAGAGAAAGAAAAGATAAGAAAAGAAAGAAAAGAAGAAAAAGAAGACGAAGAGGAAGAAGAACGGTTCGCACGTTTTGAACATTAGTTTTAATTGAATTGCTTACAAGCATTCATCGCTTGTATGCGAAGAATTTATCTAGTATTTATTACTTATTAGGTGTGTATTAACTATTAAGAGTTTAAGACAGAGATTGATAGAATCTTCCACTGCATGTGGTAAAATTAATAGAGATATAATTGGTCACGGTAATATTTATTCTGTACATCGAACAAAATTAAAACGCAAGAATTAATTAATCGCCCTATGTAGATACATGCTACTATAAAATAATAAAATAGTACCATGAATCTACCCCTCCCCTCCATAAAGTCCTAATTATCCAAGTCCATTTTGGTGGTTGTAGAATGGTTACAGTCATCATTATCATCATGATTTATTTTTTTATTGAAATAAACTAAATAAAAAAAAAACAAAATAAACAAATAAGAAACTGTTTAAATAGAGTAACAGTTTCGTTTAAGATTACTCTTAAATTTCTTTTAAGATGAAAGAAGTTCTATATAGACTACTCTTAAACTCCTTTCAAGGTGAAAGAAGCTCCACATACAAAAGTTATAACTTCATCGTCATCTTTACCATAATATCTACCACCGTGTTTGCATCTCTCATAATCAAATAAAAGTCAACACGCGATCTTCATGATTTATTTTAAAATACGTTTGATATTTTATACAATCATTTAATTATATAATTATTCATAGAATTAATATAAAATATA
>NC_029777.3:6606023-6625968 GCF_000817695.3 Arachis duranensis | reverse complement strand
CAAGGAGTTGCTAGCTAGAACCCATGAAGCTCATGGTATCTTTTGTTCAAAGACTAGAACTTAGGTTGATAAGTTAAAAGTTAGGTGAGGGCACATGGTGGTAGGTCCTTTGGGCTCAACTATCTGCTATTGCTTTACATAATTACATGGAGTCCTTCACGGACCGTGATAATTGTGTGGAATGACTCATCCTAACTTCATATGTGAGTGTGAACCTTTTTTTTTCCTTCCAATTATTTGAATTTAATTTCTTAATTAGCTGTTTTGCAAATGGATCATTCTAGATGATATCTTCTCTTAATTGATCATCTTATAGATTGACTGATTGAGTATTGGATATATAATATAATAAGCAGCATTTAAAAACTAAGCTCTTTTATTAACATAAACATCAAATGATCCAATAGGTGGCTTTTGAATTAGCTCTGTGGCTTCTTTAGAAGAGAAGGGGAAAAAAAAGTAAAATTAAAAAACAAAAAATTGGTCTCTCTTTTTTGGTGATTTCTGAAAGCTTATTAGCAAGATTAAGATGTCTTGCCCTTTTGTCTCAGTGAGATAATTCCTCCTTGCTAGTTAGTTTCTGCCAATCAATCTAACTCTTACAACAGAAAAAAAGCAGGAAAAAAATAAAAATAAATAAATAAGTAAATAAATAAATTTGATTCATGACTTTGGTTCTGTAAGAATAACATCAAAATCACTAAGAGTCCACTCTGCTACTTCATCTTTTGTGCTGACAAATATCTCAGTTCCAGTATCCACAGAAGTCCATATTCTTTTAGCAGGAACTGTTCCAGGATCCTATACCAACATAAATTAAAACATGCCCATTATTCATTTTTCTATTATGTAACAAAACATAAACTCAAATAACATTAACATACCTGATAGAAGTATAGTCTACTTGAAAGACCACCAACATCAAGTTCCCAAGTTCTTGGATCTCCAACCCAACCATCTCCTTTTTTTGTTGGATAGCCATAATCACCCCATATAGGGTGAGGCAACAACTGAACAATCTCTTGTGCTTGAGGATTGCTATAAGGATCACAAGTTTTAACAGGTTGCTCTAATTGTTGAGCATTACCAGGAGCACAGTAAAAGTGATAAGCAGAATAGGGGAAGTTTTCAGTGTCATTTCTATGGATTTTCTTGTTGTCTGGTGTGATATGAAATGGAGGGCAATTTTCCAAACCCTTTGGGCTGCACCAGGCTGGTGTTTCAGGATTTATGATCATCTCACTGTATCTGGTTACATCAGTTAGAACATCTCCATCACAAGGAGCACCATTGTTCTTCCAGCAGCTACCTATGTCCAACAGGTAGAACTGGCTCTTGGGACCCCCACCCTTTTTTATATCTAAGCTCAACTTGACCTTAAAATTTGGTGATTCTGGAAGCTGAACCATGGACTCAAATGGTTAATAATAGTGCCTAATCATCCAACTTATAATTATTATAAATAAAAACAGGCGATTGTAAATGTTCTTAGAGCAGACATTAAATATGTTCTAAAAACATGCAAGTATCGAACGAAATTGACCAACTTTACCAAATTTTATGGTTTATTGAACACTCAGAAGATAAATTAAGCTATATACTTACAATTTTAAGCATTCCTCTTGTGTCATAATGATACCCTCCAGAGAATCCTGTGGTTGCATCAGCTCTAAGGTACAGCATCAACCATGGATATTTCTTTGAAGTTCTGAGCTTATGTTTGAAGATCCAACTCGCAGAATCATCAACTTTCTTCTCCCACACAACTTCATAGTAAGACAAGCCATCTTTCTCACCCTTGCAATCAGAATCCAAATCATATGTACCATGAAACATTCCATGCATTGTTCCATTTTTTATCCTTGTTTGTTGATGACACAAGATGGGTTGGTTCATGCAGCCTTTCCCAAAGCAAGGAAACCTCCCATGACTACCAAAAGGGGGAACCTTTCTCCCATCCATGGGACACAAACCAGAGCTTGTGTCATAGTTTCCATTCTTCAGCATTATCATCCAAAATTGCCAAGGCTTTGGTGTGTCTTCAACTTCACACAATGAACCAAGATACAGTTCTTTTTCAACAGCATAAAGGTCTGTGTTGTTTATATCAATTGAATCTGATTTTATACCAGGAATTGGTTTTCCAACCCCAAGTTTGTTATCATCTTTTGTTACCTTGTGTTTGAGAGAATCTGTGACAACATTGCAACCAATGCATCATAAAATTTAGAACCAGATTCTTTAACCAAAGACAAAAAGATCTATATTTTGTTGTGTGAATTGGACTTACTTGAAAGATCAAAGCAATCAGCAGCTCTTGGGCTACCCATGTGAGGAGCTTCTTCCCCAACCTCATTGCAGAAATTCCAAGCTTCAAATGCTACTCTCAGTTCATTTCTCTTCATTCCTGGATCTCCTACTGCAGAAACATGATTCTCACTCTCTGCTACTGTTGAGAGATCAAAGAAGCTGAACACAATAAGAACATTCATCAACACAAACAACCTATGCAACTGCTTATCCATAATTCTCATGTGTGCCTCAAAATTAGAGCACACTAGACAATGATATAGGGTCTAATGTAGCATTTCATCATGGTGGTTTTGATTTGGAAGGATCTTTTTGTTGTAAATACTAAATAAAATAAGTTATTATTACTTTTGATTTGAGTTTAAATAAAAATAAAATAAAATATTTTATTTTCTTTAAATCTTTAAGATTTAGTGAGAATCAATAATTTCATCACTTAGCACTTTCTTCTCCAGCATTATTTATAAGGACAATTCCTCACATAACTAACTTTTTTACGTTTCTAGTTTCTACTGCTTTTTAAGTTTTTTATTTTGTGAAGGACTTGTTTTTATTTCTACAAATTAAAATTTGGTGTATCATTTTTGTCATTTTAAGGAATTAAATTAAAAGGACCCCAACTATATGTAGAAATTATATTCCAATTTTCATATTAAAAAAAATATTACTCCATAAAATCTTGTACCTATAAGTGGGTGAATGAAAATAATGAGAATGATTTTATTGATGTTAAACTAATTTAATTAGATTTAATTGAAAAAGAACTTGTACCTATAATATTACTCCTTGAAAAAACTAAAACAGATTCTCATGTAACTCAGATAAAAATAGTAATAAATCACAAGGGAATAATATGGGTTGGAAAACTTGCCATTATTCACAAGTAACAAAGAAAGGCCACTCTACACTTGGTTCTTCATTTTTATATTAAAATTTAAAAACAATCCCACTTTTTACAATCTTTTAATATTTAAGTATTGTTATGGCTTTTCTCAAATTTATTAAGTCTGATTAATCACTTTTTTATTTTTAATTCAGTACTTTTGCTTATTTTCTTTTTTACATGCCTTAGTGCCTTATGGTCTAACACGTGTGATGTGTACTATTTCAGCAAATTAGTACACAGGAAATATCTACACCTATCAATTTTGTAATCACACTTATCATAAGCAGTGTTGGAGGTTCAAGTATAATTATTTTTATGTCAATTATTAATTTGACATAAAAATTACTGCACCTAAATCTCTGATGAATTTGTAATTTTGTATATATGGAGTGTGAACAGAATAAATTAACTACAACTTTTTCTTTTTGGTGTTGAAATTAACTACTTTTACTTTGCATGAAGTCGTCTTCTTTTTCTTTTCAGTGTTCGTTGAGTGTGTGGACCCTTTTGTATTCTGTCCACCATATAAAGTCCAAAAATAGTGGTCCACCTTAGCTCTAAAGCCCAATGAGAAGCTGATTAGAGTGGAAAAAACCATAACAGAACTGGAAAATAAATTCTCTCCATTTTTTTAACATTTAAGAGAATAAAATATGATCTCTCACAATTCTATAAGTGGAACCAAATATAAATAAGAAAAAGAGAGCAATGAATAGTAAAATTAAACACGGGACACCATCTAATTTTTTTTCCACTAAACAAGATCCATTCCCAACAGACTGCAATTAATTTATACACGACAAAATTCGAATCTGTGACACTTTTTTAAACAGACGAGTAAGTTGACTACAAACTTTAATTTTCATAATTTCTTTAAATTTACTCCAATAAATCTTAGTTGTAGAGATGAGTGCCATTTGGCTTAACAGAATGCCATTGATTACAGATGCATTACATTTTAATTTGATCAACCTAAAATTTTCAATGTGTTATGACTTATGATGACAATATATTGTATAATATAATGAAGTAATAATGCGCAAATCTTTTCCATGGTATGGTGTTGGGTATGGAATGATATGGGTCTCAAGCATTCTCCTTTCTAGAGAACCTTTCTACAAATTGATTGATTTTTATTTTTGTACAAAACTTACTTACAAATAATTTCATGAATCATACCTCCCACTACATCAAGATAAGGTACATCTGCATAATTCTTGCAGAGCTTCCTATCCTCTTTCCTTTGCTGAAAAATTATGCATATATACACATGAATGTTATGATATAGGCTGAATTGAAGTGCTTCTTATACTGTGTCATGAGTTATCCCCCAAGAGATGAGGAAGTGTAATCTTGCCACAGTTAGAAGGGTCAAGCTTCCTGAATTGGTCACATATTTGCATTACATCTTTTTCCTGTATTTTACCCATTTCTTTCAGCTTGAAAATTACATACTCTGACTTACTGCAATAAAAAATTCAAAAAAAAAAATAATTCTCAGTAAGAAAAAAATCAAAATAGAATGACACATTTGTTATTGGTCCTATTAAATAACCAGACAGAAAAAGTTGCATAAATGCATGCATTATTTATGCCTAATACTATCTGTCATTACCTATATAACTCTGCATAGTAAATACAACTTCATAGGACTAAGACAACTTTTTCTTCTTCTTTTCCCTTTGTTTTTTCAAGAAAACGACATGTAACCGTCACATGTATGATACAAGATCCAAGCCAAGAGCTAATGTCTCATTGTGCTTACTAAAAAATGTCTTGCTACACATTTATAGCTAGCTGTCAAAACCAATAATACCAATAATATAATAATAATAATCATCAATAATCACCTGCCATGTTATGTTAGCTAATAAGGATGGCAGTTTGATCAGATTAGATTCTCCTATTCTATTCATCAAGTACTGATCTAAATCCAGAAGCATATGAATGAAAAATTAGGAGAGTAATTAATGAAGATTACCTGATGAAACCAGTGTTGTTGATATCAGCAGCAAGCCAATCATCAACAGTGATATCTCTATGCAAAACCTTCTTAGCCATTCTTCTATGCCTTCTATCGATTCTAGCTTCAGCCAAATACAAGAATGCCCTTGCAACCATCAAGGTCGAAAACAAGAGCCAAATAGCCGCAAACAAGCGACCTTGACGAGTCTTGAAAGCTCTATCACCATAACCAACTGTTGTAACAGACATAACAGACAAGTAAATGGAATCAACCCAATCCAAACCCTCCACAGAGTAGAGCACAAAACCCCCAATCCCAATGCAAAGAACAACCACACCAAGAGCCAAACCAACCTTCAATCTTATCCTCATCCTCCCCTTTGCCACGTCAATAATGTAATTCCTTGCTGAGAACCCTGCTTCTTGTTGCTGTTCCTGATGAATCGGAGACCCCATTTGTAAGCCAGCAAGGATGGTGTTTTCTTGCAAATCCAAGACATAGTTGACGAGACCGCTTAAGAGTATGTCTATGAATCCAAACCCAACTAAGACGAAGACGCAAGCGAAGACCTTTGTGACTGGGGTCAGAGGAGCTATGTCACCGTACCCTATGGTGCACATGGTGACTATGCAGAAGTAGAGTGCGTCGATCACAGGGTGTGTTTCAATGCCGGAGAAACGTTCCCTGTTGAAGGAGTATATGGCAACTCCAATAGACAGGTATATCACAAGCAAGATAAGCCCTTGTCTGATCACCGAGCTGCTTTGCGGTTTTGGAACTTCCGCTTCTTTCTTTTTCACTTCTTTCATTGTGATCATGGCTGGAGCAGTTTTGCAACGACTCAGTTTCTTCTTCTTCGAAGAAGCTGGCAATGGCGGCTGTTGCTGCTTTTGATTCAAGGATTCTATCTCTGTGTTCTGCAGGGTCAGGGTTACCACATCGCTGAAGGATTTTGAAGGTCCGAAGTATTGTACATCGCGGTTGTCCATGATTTTGGAGGTGCTTAACAAAGGTTCACACTCCATGGCAGAGAGAGAGAGAGAGAGAGAGAGAGAGAGAGAGAGAGAGAAGAAATAAAAAAAAAAAGCTTGTGTTTTTGAGTGGAGGAGATGAGGTTTGAGGTTTGTGGTTGGTGTGCGGAGAAAATTATTGAATTGATTATAATTATTTAATTTTTATTTTTTCAAATATCTCTTAATGATTAACTGAATAATTCAAAATGAGTTAAATTTTATAATTTTATTTATTTGGTTTAGTTGATTGCACCAATGGAGTGACAAGAGAGCTAACTGTTTGTGCAAATAAGAGGGGACCCCAATGCCACGCAAGATGAATGTGACATAACCTAATAAATATTTGCAAAAGTAAAATAAAAGATTGTGGATTCTCATATTATTTTCCTAATTCTAGCTAAAGGAAGAAGGGTTAGGGTGCAATGTTTTGCTTCTGTTTCGGGAATATAAAGTAATGAAAAAGGAAAAAATCATTATGAATTGCGTGCTAAAGTAAAGTTCAAAGGCAATCATACAAAAGAAGAAGGACTAATATATTTCTGGTATGTGTGGATTAAAATAAGACCAATTGGATGGGTGTGGTTAGTTTTTGTTGTGCTCCAAAAAAGAAAGCACTGGTTTTTCTAGAATGGATTCGATGAGTTTGGTAGGTTGATTGTTTCGTTCCTGCGCCGCCGGCAGAGTCACTGTGACAAAATAGATTATATTTTTTATTTATTCATTTGTTTATTATCTTTAAAATAAAATACATTATGAGTAGGCTACTAATACTAAATGAAATAAAACATAATAAATATATATATATATATTATGGAGACTATTTATAAACTCAACAAACTCAAAACATCAATAATATTATTAAGAAGTGAATACCAAATCAGTATCCGAAAGATTTTGGCGCTGACAAAATAGTACCTGACTTTTGTTAGCGACAAAATAATTCTAAAAAATTTTTAAAATTTTACAAGTGTGTTCTCGAGCTCGCTAGAGCAAATTTCCAACAAACATAATGCTGACATGACCACCATGTTTTGGTGACATGGCAAACCACCACCAAAGCCCCCTCTCCAGCACACACTCTTCCTCCCCGTCGCAGCCTCGCTCTCAACGTACATTCCCCCTTCCTCTCCCTCCCATCGCAGCCCCCTCCCCAATGCACACTCCTCCCTCCCTCCGTCAACACAACCACAACTTCCACAAGTACCTAAACCCGGTGTCCTAGTCCGAACCGCGATTTGCGTATCATCAGCGCCAGATCTCACTGGATCAGCTCCATCTGCTAGATCCCTCTCCGTCACACTTCTCCTCTTTTCTCCCCGTTGCATACGCCATAGGCCATCGTTGTTGCTTCCGCTAACGATTTTTCGTTCTTTGTTGCAAGGATCTATGGACCACGTTGTCCAATTAAAAACATTGCTTTGTTTATGAATTTCGTTGTCAGACCTTATTGTGGCTATGATGGTGGTGGTGGTGGTCTTTGATGGTTGAGATTGTTGCTGTTGTTGTTGATGTTGAAGTTGTTGTTTTTTTTTTTTTTGTCCACGGTATCCCCCAGCCCGGCAGGCCAAGGACTAATCCGCCGCGGTACTGAGCTCCATTTAAGGGTTTGTCGCTGGCCAATGGGTTGCTGCATGCACAAGGCGGGATTCATGTTGAAGTTGTTGTTGCTGCGAGTAGGGGTGGAAACAGGGCAGGCCAGGCTTTACTCTTAACAGGCCAGACCTGTAATAGAGTATATTGGTCTTAGCCTGGTATATGTTTTTTAATGAGTACTGAGCCTGGCCTGGCCTGAAGCCTGTCAATAGGCATTTTTTTTAATAATAATTAAATTTAAGATATAATTTAATTTTTAAAATTATAAAATATAAAATAATAAATTTATGAATAATATTGATACAAAATACACATATATAATTAAAGAGACAAATGGCTGAGTAGATAAAGGTATTATTATAAGATAGAAGACCCAAGTTTAAATCCTTCTAATAGGGTGGAAACAGGACAGGCCAAGCTTTACTCTTAACAGGCCAGACCTGTAATAGAGTATATTGGTCTTAGCCTGGTATATGTTTTTTAATGAGTACTGAGCCTGGCCTGGCCTGAAGCCTGTCAATAGGCATTTTTTTAATAATAATTAAATTTAAGATATAATTTAATTTTTAAAATTATAAAATATAAAATAATAAATTTATGAATAATATTGATACAAAATACACATATATAATTAAAGAGACAAATGGCTAAGTGGATAAAGGTATTATTATAAGATAGAAGACCAAGTTTAAATCCTTCTAATAGCATTTTTACTAGTATAATAAAACTCTCTATATGTATTTGCAGGCTCAGCCCGTCTTGACAGACCCAACAGGCTATTTCAAAAGTCTAGGCCTGACCTTTTAAAGAATATAGGCTTTTTTAATAGCTTGAGCCTGTGCCTATTTTCCATCAGGCCAGGCTGCAGGCCCCTGGCCTATTTCCATCCCTAGCTGTGGTGGTATTGAAAGAGGGAGGGCAGAGTATGCATTTGGAGAGGGAGAGCGATGGAGGTTTTGGTTGCTGTTGATGTTGAGAGACTATTTTTGTCAATAACAAAAGTCACGTACCATTTTGTAAGTGTTAGAATCTTTCGGGTACCGATTTAGTATTTATCTTTATTATTAATCAATTAATAATACAGATTGTCATAAGGGAGCCACTCAGATAAAGACGCTTAAAACGTCTTTTTTTAAAGATATTTTTAGTCATTAAAATTCGATATATATAATTGATTAAACTATGTTATTTTTATCAAAATTATATCAGATAAATTGATTTGACCAAAAAATCAGTAAACTATACCTTGAACCGGTCTAAATTAATATTTTTTATAAAAAAATAACTATAATATTATTATTTAAAAAAATGACTAAAATACTATTTTTATTTTCTCTTTTCTCTCTGTCGTTATAGGATTAGATTTTAGGGTTTTCAATATATATATATATATATAAGAAGTATTTTAGTCATTTTCTATAAAAAAAAAATATTAATGTAGATCAATTCAAAGTTTGGTTTATCGATTTTTGGGCCAAATTAATTTGTCTATCCAATTTTGACAAAATAATACGATTTAATCGATTATATGTATTAAATTTTAATTACTAGAAAACATCTTGATCTGAGTGACTCCTTTGTCATAAAGTTACAAATCGATAAAAATTTATCAATATAAAAATAATGTGGATTAATTAAAATTTTACGTATATTAAAATTTAATTAAATTTACATATATTTTATTCAAATCAATTAAAATTTTACGTATATTTTGAGTAAAATATATGTAAATTTAATTGAATTTTAATATATTTAAAATTTTAATTAATCTACATTATTCTTATATTGATAAATTTTTGTTGATCTATAACTTTATGACAATATGTATCATTAATGGATTAATAATATTATTGATACTTTGAGTTTGTTGAATTTATAAGTGGTCTCTATAATATATATTATGTTTTTATTTCGTATAGTATTAGTAGCCTACTCATAGTGCATTTTAGTGCAAAGATATCAAATAGAATTTTTAATTTAGTTTAAAGAGATAAAAAATTAAATTTGTTATTACTCAAAAAAAATTTGCTATATATCAAATAATGTGTTTATTAATTTTCATTTTATTGTGAAAATGATCTAAATCATAATACTAATAATATATCATAAGATTATTATTATTATTAATGTATTAACCGTATTTTAATATTTATTATTTATATATTTAAAAATTATATTTGAGAATTATTTATTTTGCTTCCTAATTGTTACGGCCCGACCCAGATCATTTGCGGGCCGACCTGACCCATTGATTATCCAACCCGAACGGTCAGGTACCAGCAGCACAACCAACAATCCGAACACGCATCCTTGACAACTCTCCACTACAGTTATATGAGGAAGTTTCGAGAAAGGTGAGTCTGTCCTTGTGGGACCCACTTCTGACACGGTATATATGGGGAGGGTCCTACCCCTCCCCCAAGGTACGTCACATACCACTCCTCACTTTTCGCCTGCACATGTGACTGACTAGAGCGTCGGAGTGTCCTTGCAGGTGACACCTCCCCCATTTCTCCATATCAGGAGCTCAAGACGTCGGCTACTCCAGCTCCACCCTCGTGACTCGGTCCTAGGCCACACTTCACCTATCCACCCGAGGATCCCTCCGAACCGTCCGGTACCTGACATATCGAACACTAATAAATTATATTTTAAATTTAAATAATTTATTAATTAGTTTGTACTTATTATACTATGTATTGAATAATTTATTGAAAATAATATTAATATAATGAATAAAAAAATAATTTTAAAAAAATATTATTTAAAAAATAAAGACAAATAAACTCCTAATTAATTTGTATTTAGAGACAATTAGACCTATGTCCATTTCTAAACATCACATGTTAGTGTTTTTTCGTTTAGAGTTAACAAAAAAAACACCCACAAAAACTACCGTATTATGTCGCAAAAATAGAGGACATGAACAAAAAAATTATTTTTATTTTAAGGAGTCGCAATATCACTCTAAAAAATAGACAAAAACTGAATTGATAGCTCATTCAATCTATAATATCTCATTACATTTCATAGACAGGTATAATAATAACATAAAATTCCGTAATATTCTTGAATGTTGATATATATATGGAAAAAATTAGTGTATATATATATATTTTAAATATTTTTTTATTAAATATAATTTATAAAATGTTTTTTGTTAATTATCAAATTCGAATCCATAATTTTGTAGCTTTAATGTAATATGCTTACTGATGAGTTTAAAAAATTCCAAATTAATTTGATGATGATCAAACATTATTAAAATAATTAATTACAAAATTATTAAATTAAATTTTTAATTCACATTTGTTAATTAATAATTTTATGTTGTGCATATTTAGTTATGGTTCAAAAATGACAAGCTCAGTATAAAGTTAATTTTCAACCTTATGAAAAATTATCTAAACATAAGTGGCTGAATTATTGCTATGCTTGTTGGGCCAGGAAAATCAATTTAAAGCCCAACAAAGTAGTTGGGCCAAAATCAAAAGAAAATGGGACACAATGTTTCGGTTACTCATTTAACATGGTGGAATCCATTTTTGTATTAAATGAAAAGCATGCCTTTCACGGATGCCTTTCTTAATGGGTTGTGGAATTCAAATTTCGATTAACTTGGATTTATTGCATGCCTTGGTAACATAAGAGAGAAAGCTCACATTGATTTGATTACCATCATTACTCTCACACGTTACTAAGTAAAGGGAAGTGGAAAATTAATTCATTTTTAATTTCATTCTTTAATTACATTGAAAGTTTTCTCTCTTCTCTCTATTCTCTCTTATTATTTTGGTCATGTCATAGAGAAGAAGAAGAAGCAAGTTATTAGAGATGAGGTACTGTAGCAATGAAGCTAGAAGCAAGAAAAGGGCTAAGATAGTGATGATGTCCTTAGCAAAAAGAAAGTCTACAGTATGGTGTGGCTAAGATCTTTGCCACTAAGGGTAAGATGTGGTGAAGAAGTCTCAAGCTCTCCATACCCAAAAATGACAGAAATCAAACTCGGTCAGAGAAGAAGATCCCTGGGTATGGCTCATCTCTACTCTCTGATCAACCATCACAAAAGGTAGCTACTGTAGCTACGTGGAGGAAGAGGCAGAAGATAGAACAGATGGAGCTGTCAAGCATCAAGGACTCATCAAGGGTCAGAAATCCTTCTTGGGGAGCAAGTCAAGATGGAAGGCCCAGATTGATGAAGTTTGGTGAGAATGGATGAAGTAGAGGTAATTGCATGTTGGTTTTTGCATTCGGTGCTCTCTCTTCTCTCTTTGTCCGAACCACACTACAACAATTTTGATCTATGGCAACATATATTCGAAACAATACTTAAAAAATGTTGTCTAAAATAATAAAAAGCAACTCTTAATATTTGTTGCAAAAAAATAAGACTATTGCAACTCTTTTAAATCAACATGTTATAAATGTTATTTTTTAGTTAATTAAAAAACATAACAAAAATGTTGCTTTAATAAATTAAATAGACAACATTTATTATATTCATATATTACATTTTATAAAAGTTGCTTTAAAATTTTTAATAAACATCAACTTATAAATGTTGTCTAAAATAAATTAATATTTTTTTTAAAATTATAAGCTTCTCTCCAGATATTTTAACAAAATATTTTTTTCACTTTAACTAAAAAGAAGAAAAACAAAACCCCTTTTGCTCCACGGGCCTTCAATTCATCATCTTCTTCTCCTTTTACTGAAAGAAAGTCTGAGACAAAACCCCAACCCTAACAAGCACAAAATCATCTTCATCTTCCTCTCTTCGATGATGGCAATAGAGGAGACATTGACGTGTGCTCTTCTTTGCTAATTCATCCTCATCTTCATCTTCTTCAGACATTGACGTGCTACTAAATCATCTTCTTCTTCGTCTTCTTCTCTTCGAGGATGGCAATGGAGGTCTTGACACGCGTTTGAGCTTTGATTCTCTCTGCTTGTAGTTCGAGATTCAATCTTCTCTGCTCGCAATCGAGATTCAATCCAATTTGTTCGCGTTTGATCTTCGATTGTCTCTGCTAGCAGTTCGAGCTTCCATCATTTCTACTCGCTTGTTCATCACCGGGTACCTATGATTCTGCATATTCCTTTTTCTTTTTCATTTTGAATCCTAATTTTAATAATGTTGATGTTGCTATTATAGGGTTTTTGGTAATAATGTTGCTGTTTCGAGCTTGCCGTTCATATTTGTGTATATTTGTGTATTTTGTAACCAGATCTATAAAGTCTTTAGGTTTTGCTTGCCGTTCATCTATGATCTCTTCCAATTTGCCAGCGTTCTTCTGCTAGGGTTCATCACCGCTGATCATTGTTTTACAGGTACTCATGATTTTATCTCTGTTTTTCTTTTCTATTTTTGTGTTTTGAATCCTAATTTTTGGTTATATGAAATTTGTTGCTGTATGTGTGCATTAGTGTTGAAGCAACTCTACTGTCACTGTGTGCGTTTAATGGAATTGCATGTGTATTTTAAATCTTCTGGTTGAACTTAAACTTGTTTTTACATACATAGCTTTGTGCAGTACCATTTTATTTTGGTTTTTTATTATTGTGGGAGTTCTTGTTTCTGGACCCAAGGAAATGAGGCAGGAGGTAGCGGCTGTTTGCTCATTTAATTTGACTGAAAATCTGCACTTTGAGTCCTTTAGCTTTTAACTGGTGATTTTACTTGTATTGCTAGAAAATGTAAAATGCTTAGCTATTAGCCAGAGTTGATCTTAGTTAGCTTATTTTGAGTTAGGATTTTGTTATTTTTTGATAGTGTAAATTGATTATGTAACAAATGTTAGATCCTAGTTCCTAGCTACCACCAATGACAATGCGTCTAAATTCTAATAGTCTCCTTTGCTTCTAGAAAATAAAATCTGTCATAAGGAACACAATAAAAAAAGGAGATAAAAAGGTTTTTTAGTTCCATATCTTTTTTTAGAATATTAACATACAAACAGTTTAATATTTTATAAATCTAAATCATTTTATAAATGGTTACATCAAACTCAAATTTATATAACACCAGATGCAGATTGACATGGACTAAATTTGTGCATTGCTAAGGCTTCCACAGCTTTTAAGCACTGATATTTCAAGTTTCCAGACCCAGAAAAATGAGATCACTTCAGTTCTTGGCCAAACTCATATTTGTATACTTCATCTTCTTTAAAAACTGAATAAAATTGGAAAAGAAGAAGTGAAAATATTATTAGCTTTCAAAGTTATCTTTCCGACAAATTTAAATATAGGATTGATGCAATGCTGTTTTAATTCAAGCTGACAAAGCCTCCGGCTACCGGAGTGAGCGCACCAAAGTCCCCACTGCTCTGTGGACTAGGTAGTGGACTTGCTGCAGTGTTTGCAGTCCGCATGTGTCTTTCAGTGTCTATGAAAAACTCGCCACCCTTTTCAGCACTTAAAAATATTTCTGACATGAGAAGTTCGCCGCCTTCCCGAGCCTCAGATAGGACATGGAATCTAAAGCATACAGAGTCTCGGAGGCCGCGTTCGCGCCAAGCTTCAAGCTTTCCCCACGGCTGCCAGCTCTCTGGTCTACAAGCGTCCGGACGAAGAATTAGCCAAGCTCCTGGGTTGGACCTTGCAACCCAATCACAACCTGAAGATGGAACAAAGGGAGTTGTTATGAAGGCTGCAGCTACAGCTGAGCCAGATAGATCATGTATCTTCACCTTCCACCCTTTTCTCTCTCGCCTCTCCATCTCCATGTCGGAAATCGTAGAACCACACCAATAATTGCTCAATGGCTCAATCTGGGAAACCCTGTCATTTCATAACTATCAAACATTTTATTAACAACAGAACAAATTTACTGAAATCTTCACATTTTGTATATTCAGATCCAACAGACACAAATAGTGAAGCTAACACACTACACTTTCCAATTAAGACTATTCCATTAGCAAAATGTTTGGGCTTTAAGTTCTTATGTAACAAATTGTAAATTAAAACTTTCCATATTCAGTAGTAATTTTGTAATATGTTAATTAATGAATGACCATTTATCATGCAACAAACTAGACTTTCAATTCATTCAGTATGATTTTGTAAATCATAAATGAATTTAAAATTTTGAGTTCACCTGTCCTTAGTAAACTTGACACTGAAGATTGGCTGCTTGATGGAGCCTTGAAGTTGAACAATCTGAGGACTCAATGTGGTAACATCTTCAAACTGGAATACATATCGAGGGTCGGGATCTAGCTTAACTCTTAAGTGTAGCTCGGCAACTGCCCGTCCGTTCTCCGGTTTCCTCTTCCCAATACCTATCCACCCACTAAAAAGAGTCAGTGGCTTTCCTTCTTGCCACTCAGGGCTTACCTGTATTTTAAAAATCCCAATTTGCTGCCTTTTGATGCCAACTCCACAATGGGAGCCCTTCCTACCTGAGAAAACAACAATCTCCAAACCAGCATGAGTATTATAGAAACAACCGGGAGCCAACAATGCTTTTAGATCAGATTCCTCAAGGTAAAAGCTAGTAGCAACATTCTCCACGTCAGGTATAGCTTCGGTAGAGGATATCAAGGGGACTGATGATGTTTGAACAGGAAAACCCCGGAGCCTTATTTTTGTGTCTTAATTGATTGATTGAAACATCTGATATTATTTATTTGATAATTGCATCACATACAAGTATATATACAACACATGGAAAAGAACAAGCTAATAAGGTAAGTGTTTTCATGTGCAGAGTGATGGCTGGGACCAAAATATTGCCTACTCAATAATTGAAAGAAGCTAAGCATTGAACACGGGTTGCTTAACACGGGCTGCCTACTCAATATATGAAACTTGTTGCTGTGTGTATTAGTGTTGAGGTAACTCTACTGTCACTGTGTGGGTTTAATGGAACTGCATGTGTATTTTAAATCTTCTAGTTAAACTTAAACTTATTTTTACATACATAGCTTTGTGCAGTACCATTCTATTTTGGTTCTTTTATTATGATTTTGAATTTTAGCTTATTTTCATTCTATGTACTCTGTAGAAATTGGGAAACAGGGTAAGTAGTGCTGATATTTTGAGATTAGCAATTGGGAAACAGGGAAAGTATTATATGCGAAACTAATTATTGTTTTTGGGTCAAGTGTGTGCATGTGGGTGTGGAGTTTGAGCATAGTTTTGTTTGTATATTTGGAGCTTCGAGTGAAGAGCAGAGAGCTACCAGCTTGCTTCTTCTCATACTGCTCCATAGATCAAATGGCCTCTTTTTATACAACGGAATGGAATCACTTCCATCTTTTATGTAACTTTTGTATCTGGCTTAAATTCATGCAACATTGCAACATGAACCTGATTTGCCATTTACTTTTAGGATTCAACTTTTTTTTTCTTACCATGCCCTCTGTAATTTTAGATGCAGCTGTGCTTTACCCTGCTCTCTGGGAATAATTTGAATTTTTCTTTTGCATGTTGACTGTGCTTGCTACCAAGTTGTAATTTGATGCCATAAATATGGACAAATCATTATGCTTATGTCATATGCAGTGTCTTGTTATGTTTTTTTTATAGTGAAATTATCAAAGGATCCTAGAAACGACAGTCCTAGTTTTTATATATGTAATACAAGTTTCAAGCAAGATAGATACATTGAGACAGCATCTTTAAAGAAAGCAAGTTCTTTATTTGTTGTAACTCCTAACCCAAAGGACTTGGCATGATATTTAGAAATGAGATTTCTAGTAATATGAATTTACTGATATTTTATATAGGGTCAGGCAAAATGGATGTGTTGTTGTGCATCAAGAAAAGAAGAAGAATTGCAGTCTTATTATCTTCCCTGAACCAAATTCCACACAACGAAGATAATTGAATATTCTTCCTTATCAAGGTACTCTTCTAAGTTCTAACATGCTTGAATTATTGTATATCATTATTGTTTTTGTTTGGGATCTTATTATTCATACTTCATACATGTTCATACTCTGAATATGAGTTGCTGTCTCTGGTTTTGTATCTTAATTCCTTTCCGGTGACTATGATTTTGTTGAGTCAAAATCAGGCCGGATGACGAGTGGCAAGTTCATATTAATAGAAGATGACGAGTGGCAAGTTCATATTAATAGAAGATGACGAGTGGCAAGTTCATATTAATAGAAGATGACGAGTGGCAAGTTCATATTAATAGAAGATTGTGTCATGTGTTAGCTTTGTTATTGGTATGAAAGTTACAGCATGAAAGAAAATGAGAAAAAGAAGCTATTACTTGGGTATATCACACTAACCTCTTGTAAAATTTAGCTAACATAAATCATGGTATTTATCTATTTGTCATGCCTACACTACGTTTCCTACCAGAAAATAAGTGTCATGCATTAAACACTATTAGCAAGGCCATTAAAAGATGGACAGCTACAAAGAATATCTCTTTTGTATTTTTCTTAAAGGTGGGTATATGAGACAAGATTCTTAAAAGTGGGTCCCTAGGCCTTAAAGTCAAAAGAATGGGAATGAAATAAGGATGAAGGTGTGGTGGTGGTACATAATGTGAAAGAAGTAACTAAGAACATAACTATTTTAATTAGTGAGGATGGTTAGTTGTATCCATTCTTGGAACTGCTAAGACCAATACTTGCATCATCACATGCCTTGTTTCCATTGGGGGACCCTATTCGGAATAGATATATATGGCTACTTCATTGTACAAATTAATGCGTATATTCATAAATATCTCTTTGTATTTTTCTTTATATATAGTCATCATGTACGTATCTTATCCTTAGTTTTTTTGACCGGCTCTGTGGACCTCTTCTTATCTTTGTTATCATTTTCTTTTCGTGTCACTCATAATTCGTTATTTAGTTTGGATGAGTAACTTTGTTTCTTGATTTGGGGATTTAAAAGAACAGCTTAGCTTCCAAATGATATAGATACAAGTGTCAAACACTTGGATAATCAAATTTCTACCTCCTGTTTTCAACCTTCCAAGCTTTTAATCACAACCACATTAATATATTTGGTTATTAAGTATCTTAAAAATATTAATCAAAATTATTTATATTTTTTTAATGGCCTTGCTAATAGTGTTTAAAAGCTTTTGTTCCCTCTATGTACAAAATTCATGAATGTGATTTGCAGCAATATATCAAAAGATGGACAGCTACAAAAAATAAAATGGCAGTAGTATTAATAGTGCTTTTGTTTATATAAAACCTGCACTCTCTTGTGTATATAAAAGCTGCACTAAGTGCAGAATCAGATTGATTCTATGCAAGTCACAATTCATTTTTACTCATACTCTTTCTCATCTCCTCTGGTCTCTCTTTCTTAATCAGATTGATTCCTTCACTCATACTTGAGTATACGCAGCTGAACACTAAGTGCAAATTATTGCGGCATGACCTCGTAAGTCTATCTTATACTTATTTGCTTTTATATGTTTATGTTATTCTTTTGCACTTTTTTATGTAACAAAATACTGATTGTTTAATTAAAAAATTAAAATATAAAAGCATTTTTATTTTAAAATATATCTTTTCAAAAGTAATTATTAATATTTCTTTTAGAATAATAAAAGAATTATGATTAGTTTGTATTTGGTTAACTTTTTAGAATAATAAAAGAATTATTAATATTTCTTTTAAAATATAAAAGCATTTTTTTAATATTTCTTTTTATATATTTTATATTGAGCAACCGTGTATATATAGCAAGTTTCAGATTCCATTTTGATAAAAGAAAATTGTTTTTAGCTGGTGTTTAAGACCATAATCATTTTTAGTTTAATAGTAATATCACTATGAACAATTAGGTTTTCCCAGGACTCATCCAAGAACTGGATGAGTTTACCAAGACATAGCCAAGAGTTTAGAGATGGCGTCAATAGATTCTTGGACTATGCTTACTCCGTTGGAAATCCTCAAGGAGAGGAAATTCTATGTCCTTGTGCAAAATGTTGCAACTTCCTTTGGGGTCAAAGAGAGTCTATTTATAGCCATTTAATATGCTTTGGATTTGTCAAGGGCTATACACGATGGGTTAATCATGGGGAAAGTGTAATTGGTATGGATGTCGATACTGGTGATACCGGTGAGATTTATTCATGCAATGACATTGAAGGCTTGCTAGACGAAAGGTTTAGGAATGTGGCAGATGTTGAAGGAGAAAAAGAAGGTATGAACGAAGATGCAAAGAAGTTCTATAATTTGGTTGACGAGGCTAGCAAGGAACTATATCCTGGTTGCAAGGAATTTTCTACTTTATCTTTCACCATCCGACTATACTTATTGAAGTGTCTACATGGATGGAGCAATGCCTCGTTCACTTCCCTCCTGGAGTTGTTGAAAGAGGCTATTCCTAACTTGAATCTCCCTTCTTCTTTCAACAAAGCCAAGGCTATGGTGAGAGATTTAGGTCTTGATTATAAAAATATTGATGCATGCCCAAATGACTGCATGCTATATTGGAAAGAGCACGAAAATGAAACATGTTGCCATGAATGTGGAACGTCTCGTTGGATTGAGCCTGCGGTAGTTGAAGGTGACATATCTTCAAAGAAAGCTCACAACATTCCTGCAAAGACATTACGGCACTTTCCCCTAATTCCCAGGCTTCAAAGGCTATTCATGTGCTCAAAGACCGCTAAGAATATGAGTTGGCATCAGGAAGAGCGTAAAAAGGATGGAAAGCTAAGGCATCCTGCCGATGGTCAATCATGGAAAGATTTTGATAACCGACATTCAGAATTCGCCAAGGAACCTCGTAACTTGAGACTTGGTTTGGCGAGCGATGGATTCAATCCGTTTCGAACCATGAGTATATCTCATAGCACATGGCCGGTTATTTTAATGACTTATAACTTGCCACCATGGATGTGCATGAAACAAGAATACTTCATGCTTTCTCTGTTGATCCCGGGACCAAAATCGCCAGGAAATGATATTGACGTGTACCTGCAACCATTGATTGAGGAATTGAAGGAGTTATGGGAACTTGGGGTAGAAACATACGATGCCGCAAGAAATAAAACTTTTCAAATGCATGCAGCTCTCTTATGGACAATTAGTGATTTCCCTGCATATGCAATGTTATCCGGGTGGAGTACAAAGGGGAAACTAGCTTGCCCTTCTTGTAACTATGGGACTTGTTCTAGTTATCTTACACATAGTCGGAAGATGTGTTATATGGGTCATCGTGTTTTTTTGCCCGAGGAAC
>NC_029777.3:6602189-6605168 GCF_000817695.3 Arachis duranensis | reverse complement strand
TGATGCATTTGCCTATTCATTTGGCTAATGAAGTGAGACTAGGCGGCCCAGTTCAATTTCGGTGGATGTATCCTCCCGAAAGATACATGTGTACTTTAAAGTCATATGTTCGAAATAGAAGTCGTCCTGAAGGATCTATTGCGGAGGCCTACTTGGTTGATGAGTGTTTAACTTTTTGCTCACGTTATTTACATGATGGTGTTCAAACAAAATTGAATAGAATACTCCGGAATAATGATGCTAATGACTTTGAAGCGGAAATTCCACATTCATTTCCAATTTTGTTTCCTAAGAAAGGCTGTCCATTGGGAGCAAAGAAGGGTGAGATTTTTTCTCTTGACGACAAGTCTCGAAACCAAGCCCATAGCTATATATTATTGAACTGTGGAAAAATTGAAGACTATGTTAGGTAAATCCTACTTAACAAACATATTATTGAACTGTCCATTTCTTTTAATTTTTTTAATTATGAATCATGGAATTATCTCTAGGTTTTACTTACGAAAATTCTAATTTTGGATTTAGAGAGCATGAGGCTGATCAACAAGGAACAAGTTGGGTGAAAGCTAAGAACCATAGTATGAACTTTCCCTCATGGTTTAAAGCACGTGCCATGCGTCAGAATGTTCCAGATTGGATTAAGGAGCTTTCTAGAGGGCCCAACAAGATTGCAAAAAGATATTCGGGATATTTTATCAATGGGTATAGATTTCATACTAGGCAACGTGAGGCAAGACGCAAGACGCAAAATAGTGGTGTAACTTTAGTTGCGTTGACTACGAGCTTTGCAAGTGCAAAGGATCCAAATCCAATTCGTGCAAAAGTTTCCTACTATGGCAGAATAAATGATATAATTGAGTTAGACTACTTTGGCAATTTTAAGGTTGTAGTATTTAGATGTGACTGGTATGAGACTCAAGAGGATGGCTATGGCTCTTCGTATGTTCAATTCAACAAAAAATGCTATCAAGAAGAGCCTTTTGTGTTGGCATGTCAAGTACACCAATGCTTCTATGTGCAAGATCCATTTGATCAAAATAAACATTATGTTATGAAGTCAATTCCAAGGGATTTATTTAGCATAGGTGACGAAGCTGATGTTGATCCCCAAGCTATATATGAAAAAGAGCCATCTGACCAGTCAATGGGTCCTTCTATACCCAATGATAATGGTGAAATTGATTTGATTAGGGGTGACTTGCACGAAGTTGTTATAGATGCTTCAAAAGGAGTTCTTCTTTCACAAGAATACAACACAGAATCAGAAGATAATTCCGAAGACGACATTGAATGATTTATACTTTTTTCCTTTATTACACTAAATAGTAGGGAAGTAGAATGAAATATGTATATACTTTAACTTTTTAATTGCATTAAACAGTAGGGAAGTGGAATGAAAGATGTATCACTTTTTTATATATGTGTCTTATTCAGCTCCTTCTTGTTTATTACTATTAAATAGTAGTCTTCAATTATATCCTCAGCAAACAACTCCATTCAGTTTCTTAATAATTTATTAAAGGCTGAATTTGGTGTTAGGAAAGAACTTTATTTACATTGCCAAATTCTAATGTCTAATGTCATCTTTTATTTTGTTTTATTTCAGAAATACAATGGAAACAAGAACTACTCCAAAGCGGAAAAGACTGGTAAAACAGTATCAAAGCAACAAGCAATTTATGCAGAAAAATACAGCAGAAATTCATAAGAAGCAACATTTTATCTCTCCAATGATGGCTGGTGGTCATGGACAAAAGAGAGTGACTCCTATGCCTTCTAAGCAAAGCACTCAAAAAGAAGTCCCAATTTCTAAAAGAATGAAAAGTATGCCGAACCAGAAAATTAGAGCTAGTGAAGAAGAACCAGAAAATCTTAAAAAGCGTCCAACCATGGGTATGGATAAATTTTTGGAGACACATGGGGTTCATTTGGAAAGAGAAGATGACGATTTTGAACCAAGTGCTGAAAACGAAAGATCTATTCAAGAAAAGCAACAAAATCTTAGGAAGACAAATACAAAATCAAGTTGTCAAGCCATGACACTTGATACATTTTTGGAGATAAATGGGATTCATGTGGAAGGAGAGGAGGAACATAGTGGAGCAAATGCTAATGAAGTTGGAGATGATGATGATGATGATTTCTCGGATGATGAGGACTATGTTGGTGAATATGAAGATGAAGTTCTTCATGGTGATGACAATCACCTTATGGAAACTAACAATGTTAAAGGTGCTGTACTTTATACATAATTATCATTTTACTTATTCATTAGCATGTATAGCTATATAATTCATTTAAATGGTTAAATTGCACATATTTATAGATACTCCAAAGACTAGAAGGACACGAGGAAAAACAAGGTGTGCTAAAATCCATGCAAGAAGTTGGGAAGAAAGAGAAGAGGTGACTTTTTATGAAGGATAAGCAGTGGGACCAACTCCAAGAAGAGTGAAGGATTTAACTTACTTTATTGGAACAATGGGAAGGAATAGTAATTTCATAACATTGATGTACACTAGTTGGAAAGCTGTGCCCCTCAAAGTCAAAAAGCGCATATGGAAATATATTAATGTAAGTGTTTTATTTCTCATCTATTTTTTATGATCTGAAAATTTTCAATTTCGTATGGCTTAGCTGTAGTTTTGTGAAAATATATAGCTGCTATTTTACACTGCAGTTTTGTCTTTGTTTTTAGTGTTCTTGAATTGTCATTTACAATTTTTGTTTTGTACTTTTTCGTAGTCAAAGTTCATTCTTCCAAAAGAGGGGAAAGGGTGGGTGATGACTGGTGTTCGAGAAGCTTGGAAAGGTTACAAAACAAGAATCAAGGGAAAGCATTTTGAGAGATATAACAACATTGAAGATATGCTGAAAAATCGCCCTTTAGATATTCCAGAAGTTCAATTTCAAAAGTTAATTGCATATTGGAGTATTCCTTCTGTTAAGGTGAGTTGTAGAATAAATAATTCTGTTTCT
>NC_029777.3:6592254-6601468 GCF_000817695.3 Arachis duranensis | reverse complement strand
TTTTGGAAAGAAGCATGAGAATCAGTGAGTGGAACAAGCTAAAATTGTTATGTTTTTTTTAATAGGATAAACTTAAGAGCCACCAAGAAGTTGGAGACACTCCCAAGAAAGCATTTACTGCAGTATTTGGCAAAGAACAACCAAGAAGAGTTCGATGTTATGGGAGGATAATCACAAAAACATCTCTGCAGAAAGAACGGGAGATTGCTAAAATTAAGCAACAACATGCAGAGACTATAAGTTCAATGAAAACTGAACTTCATGAGACAAAAGATAGAGTCCAAAGTTTGGAGGATCTTGTGAAGCTTCTCTTGCAACAGAGTTCTCTTGGCACAAATATTGATGAAGCACTATCTTTATTACGAGCCAAGGAATCAACACATGATATAAATAGTAAGCAATGTTCGAATGGCAACGATCGTCCTTCCTCATCAACTCGTGATCCAAAGTGATGACCAGGTATAACAAAAAAATTTGCAGTAATTTTTGTGATTTATCATTTATTGGGAATGGACTATCAACATTTTTGGCCTTTGCTTTCTCTGTCTTCTGCCATCTTACTTCATGGTGCCTTCTGCAATACACTCTTGCTATTTTTAATCAATCATCTTTTTTTCTTTTTCCTTTTTAATTACTTATTTTTGTAGCGTTGTGCTATTGTGAGGAAGAAAATTTTTTCCTCATTGCTGAAATAATGTGGCTATGTTGGAGAGTGATGCATGTTGTCACTGCAACAGACTCTAGTAACTGCTGTTTCATTCGCAGGAATGACAGAAATTGTTAAGGGAGTTGTTTCATTTCTTTATCTTTTCATTTTCCCCCCTTCAAATTTATGTTTCAGTCATTCTTATCTTTTCATTGCATTTCTCTTTCTCAGTTTACTCAGGTACTTCATCAAACACATACCATGCATCATTTTCCATTATTGCACTTTTTATGTTTCAATTTTTTTTTTTAAATGCAACTTTAACTAAACCCCAATTCATTTAAATGCAGCAGTTATTGGACTCAGTGGAGGCAAGAGGATCACTACAAAAAATTCTGGTTAAAACGGCGGTTTTTTTGGGTATTTACGGCGGTTTGAACCGCCGTTATTACCAAGAACGGCGGTTTTAGAAAGTGACGTAATTCTGGGCGCCATTCTGGTTATTACGGCGGTTTTCTGAAAACCGCCACAATTCCCTGGGTTAAAACGGCGGTTTTTGAATAGGTTAAAACGGCGGTTAAAACCGCCGTTATTTCCTGGGTTTAAACGGCGGTTTTTGAATAGGTTAAAATGGCAGTTTGAACCGCCATTATTACCCTGACAGAGTGGCGTTTTGATGGGTTAAAACGGCGTTTTTAGATGGGTTAAAACGGCGTTTTTAGATGGGTTAAAACGGCGGTTTGAACCGCCATTATTACCCTGATAGAGTGGCGTTTTTATTGGTTAAAACGGCGGTTTTTGAATAGGTTAAAATGGCAGTTTGAACCGCCATTATTACCCTGACAGAGTGGCGTTTTGATGGGTTAAAACGGCGTTTTTAGATGGGTTAAAACGGCGTTTTTAGATGGGTTAAAACGGCAGTTTGAACCGCCATTATTACCCTGATAGAGTGGCGTTTTTATTGGTTAAAACGGCAGTTTGAACCGCCATTATTACCCTAACAAAGTAGCGTTTTGATTGGTTAAAACGGCATTTTTGAATCGCCGTTTTTACCCTGACATAGTGACTTTTAATTGGTTAAAATTACATTTTTAAAATGTCATTTTTACCATGACAGTGCCATTTTTATTGGTTAAAAATGACATTTTTTGTCGTTTAAAAAGGTCATTTTTACTGTATTAAACAAATAATTTTTTTATTTAAAATTTTACAATAACAAGAAATCATAACTCATCAACAAAATATTACATAACTCATAAATAAAATATTAAACATAATATATAATTTTTTTTTATTTCTAACTCATCAACAAAATATTACATAACTCATAAATAAAATATTAAACATAATATATAATTTTTTAGTATTGGAAATAAAAAATAATAACTCCTATACAAATATAATATTGAAAGTCTTAATATATAACTCTTAATACATCAAGTCTCTATCATAAAAAAAAATCACACTTGCTCTATTATTCGCTTCAAAAGATCTACTTTTTAACTCTTTTGGCGATGGAATCTTACTCTCTTGATCCAATTCCTACAACAAAAATATAATTTGAAAACAAAATAAAAATAAATAAATAAACCATTAACTTGAACATCACAAATCATAAAATAAATTTAAACAAAAAATGAGAATTAAGAACAACCAAACAGTAATCTTGTTTATATATCCATGTATATGACATAGTGGCCAGTGAAAGAAATCAAAGGATTTGATCTGCAGGAGCAATATGATTATGCATATATCCCCACCCCCAATATAGATAAGCCTATCAAAATTTAAATTTTTATAAAAAGAAAATCTATTAATTAGACACCTACCTAAAATAGATAAAATATTCCAATAATTTTGACCTAGATAAAAACAAAAAGGTAAAAACGCTAACTCACCGTAGCCAAATTCACCGCTCCAAATAATTTTAAACTTTTTAGTTGATTAGCTCTTTCTACAAGTTTTTTTCTTTATTGTAGGTATTGAAATCTTTATTATTTATAATCATATTTCGGTATAAGAACCAAAGTAACGCTTATTCATTTAAAAAAAATGAAAAACAATAACATGAAGCATTTAAAGCATCATATATAATTATATATAGCCATGGTAGAACAAACAACCTCCCACCCACAATTATATATAGCCATGGGAAATATATGGTATTCAGTTTGTCTTGGATATCAATACTAATCACTACAACCCGTTAATCAATTTATTTTCTCTCAACTTAGTAAAAGGAGCTAATTGAATAAAGAACAAATTCTGCAATAAACTTTATCCATGAAAGGCAACATTACCTCGCCGCACAGAAGTTGTTTCATTTCTTGTAAACAGGTATTGACCAATAAAAATAGTATCACCCTTCTTCACAGCCTACAAAATTATGGACATAATAGTCAAGACAAGCATCATAAACACAGAAATAATCAATATAAAATGAGAAATAAGAAAACAACATTTGCAAACCCACACAAAAGAGAAAGGAGAGGTTTTAAAGAATATGGAGGAGAAATGTTTCCTGAATTGCTTGAGTACTAGAACTTCAGAGGAGTAGTATTTATATACAGTCAAACATAAATAAAGAAACTATATAAAAAAATTTGAATGTTACTGCCACTGTGGATGTTATTTATTAACAAGGGATACATTATTCATCTAATCTTATGACTACTATTTCTAACCCTCAAACTGGTACGCATGGGAAATACTCAATCCTAAGATTTTGTAAGGATGTAAATCAGTTGAATGTTTGAACTAATAAATTAAGCATCCTTCCAAAGGACTTTAAACAAAATGACACTTTTTCAAATTTTATTATATTCAATTCTTTCAAGAAACATCAGATTATAACACCAAGTTAGAAACAACTCCTAACAAAGGATACTGAAAGTGAAATTTGAGTTGTGTGACAAGGTGAAGGTAAAAGTTCGTTTATATCATTGAAGACATAGAGGATCTTGTGTCATCAGCACAAAGAGTGGAGGAATGGAACTCACCTATCCTATCAAGTAAATATGCAGGGTCAATTATTCATAATTTGAACAACCAGCCTTGTTAGGTACTTACATCAAATGCATGGGCCTTCAGAGAATTTGGGATCTGGGAGTGATAGAAACCTCAAGGCGGATATTACTGATGAGGAAATTAAAAATACTGGCCGAAAAAAGAGCTATATGTGAAGATTTTCAGCCACAACGTGTTTTACCAGATGAATTAAGATCAACTGTCTCAAAATTCTCTCAGTTATTGCTGAAAAAATTCAGAATCATCCAGAAGTTCAGGATCACCATCAGTTTGGGCTTCCTAAGCAGAGTGAATTATAAAACAACGTCATGTTTAAAACTACAATGACAAGAGAGAACACTACTTGCTAATCATCACTTACTAGGCAGACAATTGCTGATAAATCAATACTAAAATTAACCAGTAATGTATAATTCTTACCCTGTCTTTCATGTTATCCTTAACCTCATGAACCTGGACAATGGAGATATATGCCAGTGAGTAGACATGATGGTTAAAAGTAAAGCTTAGCATACTCTGAAATCCACAGAACGCTTCTATAACAACTAAGATTAAGCGACCAACTTACATATCCAAATACACTAACAGCAGATTTTCTCAACCGCATCTGTTTGATCATTCTACTGCGGTCCCTCATATAAGCAGCGCTTGATTAGTTATATCCTGTTATGAAACAACACATTATGAGTAAAATAACATGCCTCTCACATTGCAAAATTCTTAGTCCACTTTCAGAACCTGACCTGATTAAACACATTTTCCCACCGCAACAAGAACAAGAGGTGCAATTACATGAAGGCGAATTCCTGCCATGGCACGAAGTGCCCATGCCCGGACCAATGATCAACAGCAAAACAAGCTGCATAATCAGCAGCAAAACATTAAAATAATCAATCCATACAATCAGAATTTAACTCATCTCAAAGAAGCTAATAACACAAACTAAACTACTTAACATAACACCACATGTGTGAAGGAAATTTGATGATAGCATACCATGCAAGAGCTACTGTACATACAATAACCAGCTGCCAACATGTTCTTGCCAGGTTGCAGAACGTCTTCTAAGGTTGGTTCGTGCTCATCTTTCAGCATATAGATCCCAAATATCTAAATCAAGTACAATATCAAAGAATAATTGAAAGAGAAGCTTTGAATAGGATAATATACTCACTCTCTGGATTTGGCGAGCATGCAAAATCAGGAATCTGCCAAAATAATAACAACAATTTGCAATGATAATCCAAATGGTTTGGGGGTGTGTCCCCACTCACACTCGATCCCTTTGTCAGAACACACATAAACACCTAGTGGATACATCCGGAAGGTTCAGATCACTCTTAACTCTTTATAATGCTAAAAGCTATAATTAATCAATGTTTTATAAAAGAAAATATATAGATTAAGAATTACTGTTGTTCCAAGTTAAAAGTTTATTCATTTGTTTCATCTGCACCGTAACTGAATATTGACTCCAATATATCTTACACATACATCAGTTAAAAAATAAATAAGGTAGAAAATAAGGTAGTTTCTTCTAACAATCCCCAATTTTTGACCTAAAAATAAATTGACCAAAGAAGAAAATCAAAACCTGGAATTAAATAAAATAAGTAGCAGTTGGCATAGAACAATCAAAACCTAGAATCAAACAAAATAAGGTAGATGAGGAGATGAGAAGCTCGAAGAACAGAAACTAATAGAATACCTCTCAAATCGCATCCACCGAAGCAAATGTACCATCAGAGGAGAAGCATTGATGGACATGACATCGATGGAGGGGAAGAATCATTGATGGAGGAGAAGCTCGCAGAGCAGCAGTGATGAAGATTTCGAATTCTGCCACACCAACGCAACTCTCACACATAAAACAAGGAATCGAAAGAATAGTAATAAAAAGAGAGGAAGCAACAAATCATGAATCAAAAGAAGATGAAGACGAAGAGGATAAGAGTTTTGTATAAAAACCTAGAAGGGAGAACGGACACGGAAAAGACGACTTAGGATAAGAAGCTCGCACAAGATAGAACGCCGAAACTCGATGGAGGAGAAGCTCGCATCAATGGAAAAGAAGAAGCCACTGGAGGAGAAGCTCGTTGCTCACGCTCTACTCTTCTACTTGCAATTAGGTTTAGGTTGGGCTTTCTTCTACAGCGGTTAGTACTGCCAAAATCACTTAAAATGTGCCTGATTTACAAATATATTATGGCAGTGACATAAACTGCCTTAATCCATGAATATTGTGGCGTTTTCAAAAAACTGCCTTAATATTAATGACGTTTTAATCAGTTTTTTTTGTAGTGGATTTTGAGTTCATCATACCACACACTATCAGATTGTTCCAACAAAGTCAAGCATAGATATAAAATATGCAAATAGATTGATATTATTTTGATAAATATTAATTACTATTTTGTTATGACAATTATTGTTAGACAAGAATTTTATTATTTTGTTGAGAATTATTGATGAACATGTATTAGAAATACTAATTGAACTTTTTAATATCTATTTTAATTAGAATTTTATTTTTAGTTATTTTGTCTCTTTTATAATTATTTTTTATTGTGTACAAATTTATTTATTAATTAAAATAATTACACATGTATGAACAAAAAATTTTATTGTAAATTTTATTTTTTTATATTTTTATTACAAAAATAATTTTTATTTTTATCAAAAAGGCAACCCTTTTATTAGTTGCATATTTTGAATATTAGACAACACTTGTATAGGTTGCATATCCAAAAGAAAAGGCAATATTTTAAAGGGTTGCATATTTAAAACTAATAGGCAACACTTCAAAGGATTGCAAATTCTAACTTATAAGCAACACATAAAAGAGTTGCATTTTATTGCAAATAGGCAACACTTTTTAGTAGTGACCAAAATATGAGAGAAGAGACAACACTGCAAAAGTGTTGTCTCAAACACACCTTTGAAGTGTTGTTGTTTTTCAACCAAAGGCAACACTTACCAAGTGTTGCTCTCAAAAGCGTTGCTTTTGAAACAAAAAAGTGTTGCCTTGATCTAAGGCAACGGCTGCATATGCAACGCCAACAAAAAACGTTGCCTTAGGTCCAAAAGTGTTGCCATTGATCAAAAGCAACTTTTTGTCAGCCTTTAGGCAACACTTTTTAAATGTTGCCTCAATCTGAAAATGTTGTAGTGCCAGTTCGATGTTTGAAGAAGAAGTTGGATCGGTTTAACTGTTTTAACTTTGGAGGCTTCCCCTTCTATAATAAGGGTGAACAGTCAGGGCTTGAAATAAGGAGAAAAGAGTGTAAAGTACAGAGTTCTCATAGCTACCCAAGCTAACATAAGTTCTTCTCTTTCAATGTGTTTCATGTTGTATTTTTCTGTAAAGTTTTGTCTATCTTGAGTCTCATGAAAAAAGACAAACAGTGAGGTTTGTATGAAAAAGTCATAGAGCGGAAAAAGGCAGAGTATACAAAATTAAAAGAAAAAGCCATAGATATCCTTAGAGGTCCTTTGTACATCTGTATTGTGTATCATGATTCTGTGGGAATCCCCTTGCAAGTTGGGTTAACACTTAGCAGTTGAAAGTTTGGTAGGTAACCAAGTCAAGTTCAAGATTGGGGATAGATTCTGGACTTGTCCCGGATAGGAAGGGTAGTTCCTAGGGAGAATTGGTGTTTGTAATCTGCATGATTATAGTGAAATTCCATCATTGTTGTGATGGAGACTGGATGTAAGCTGCATTGCACTTAGCAGCTGAACCAGGATTCTTCTTGGCGTGTGATTCTCTCCTTCTCTTCTACTCCATTTCTGATTCTGTTGCACATGAGACAAAATTGAAAAATATCTTCTCATTGATTACAAGACAAAAAGAAAATATTTCTTTACTAGTGACGAGACAAAAAACAAAAATATCTCCTCAAAAAGTTCTAAAAGGCAACAAGTATTACTAGATGAAAAAAGGGCTAAGATTCAACCCCTTCTCTTAGCGATTGATAACCATTAACTATTTTGCTTAATATCAAATTTAGTACTATTACTTATATTTAATTTATAAAAAAATGAATTAATAAATAGTACACCAGCATATATAAAATCCTTGAAACAAATGCAGAGATATCAGAGCAAATAAGAATAATAATAATAAGAATAATTTTTGAAACAAGTAATTTTTAGTATTTTTTATTATTATTTGACTAATACTAATAATAAATTATTTTAATAAATAAATTTTATTAATTTATGTGTGTAAATTTTAAAAAATTTAAATATAAATTGTATTAATTTATGTGTGCAAATTCTAATAAATATAAGTATAAATAAATTATATACTTTTTATATGTAAAATATCTGTAAATATAAATACAAATTATTGTTAGTCAAGATAAAAAATAATATTTGTTGGATATCTAATATGGTTAGTAATAATAACAAGAATAAGAAGAATAAAAAATAAAAAATGCTTGGCGGAGGAGTGCAGTTTTGTACTTAATCCACCAAACAAAAAGTTCAGACTTAAAAGCCAAGAACCTGAAATAGAAAAATATTCCAGGATAAAGATTTGATCAATTATAAATAAGCATTAGTCAGAATTCATATTGATATGCCAAAAATTGGATCTCCATAGCAACCTTGATGGGCACCATGTGTGTGATAAGAACAAAACGTAGTGTCGTTAAGCCAGCTGAAGAGACACCATTGATCACACTAGACCTATCATTGATCGATAAGATACCTGTTCTAAGGTGCGATGCCAGAACGTTGCATGTGTTCAGGCATGGCCCTGAAGCTGCAAGTGTCATAAGAGAAGCCTTGTCTAGAGCATTGGTTCCTTACTACCCTCTTGCTGGGCGCCTCATTCACAAATCGGAACAAAATGATGAAGCAGGGTGCCTCCAAGTTCAATGCTCCGGGGACGGTGCCTGGTTTGTTGAGGCTTCTACTGATTGCACTCTTCAATCTCTTCATTTCTTTGATGACATTCAGTCTATTCCATATGATCATCTTCTTCCTGATGATGTTCCTCAAACCGAAGGCATTGACCCCCTTGTCAAAATGCAGGTATATATGTCTTTGACTTGATAAACGTTATTTAGTTAACTATATAAAAGATTTTGATTATTCGAGTTCACCAATACATGACCAACAATATTTTTGGCCTAACACTTGGAAAAAATAATATTTTTTAAAATTTAATTAAGTATTAATTTTTAAATTTTAAATACAGATTTATAAATTCTAATAGTGTAAAAATATTAATATTAATAAGTTTTAATTTTATTTCGAGTCATTAATCAGATATAACCTAATCTTGATAATATGAACTAATTTTTATTATAAACATATTAATTGTACACAAAAAAATCAATTATCAAATTAATTATGTATATATAATATATGTTAAAATATAAAATATAAGGTACAAAATAAATATTACATGTATTTATACAATGCAAATACATAACGGATTTTTTTGGGCAAGTTTTTTAAAAAATAAAAAAATAATTTGATGTTTGAATATTTTATGTAAAAATATTTTTTATTAATTATATTTTAATATAA
>NC_029777.3:6591603-6592141 GCF_000817695.3 Arachis duranensis | reverse complement strand
TTAATCAGAAATAACATTAACTAACTTTTATTATATACATATTTGTTGTACATAAAAATTAGTTATTAAATTAGTTATGTATATATAACATATATTAAAATATAAAATACAATAAAATTATAATTTTTAAAAAAAGAGTGTTACGGACAATAGAATTTGTAATATATACTCATTAATTAATTATTATTAATATTTTTAATAGTGTAAGATGATATTTAATAATATAAAATAGTTAAGTGCTAATGATGTATGTAGAATAATTAAGTGTTTGACTAAATTTTAATAAAAATGTTCTCTCACATACTTTCTCATTTTTTTTTAAAAAACATGCTCCACAACTAATTTAGCGGCAAATTTTTTGTGGGCGGGTATTTTTTTGTTTTGATTTTGGTTGCCCGTTAGATTGAATGATTTTTCATGCATCTTATGATCAGGTGACACAATTTGGATGTGGAGGATTTGTGATAGGCCTCGTATTCTGCCACACCATATGCGATGGCCTTGGTGCTGCCCAATTTCTCAACGCCGTAGGGGAGCT
>NC_029777.3:6591056-6591518 GCF_000817695.3 Arachis duranensis | reverse complement strand
TCCCTCACCACCACCATCACCGTCGCCACCTCCACTCCCTAAACTACCACCAACCATGCCAAACTACAAGCTAGAACACGCTACCGTAGACATCCCCATGCATCGAATCAACAACCTCAAGCAAGAATTTCAGCGGCTCACCGGACTCGCTTGCTCTTCCTTCGAAATCGTAGCCGCGGGATTATGGACAAGCAGAGCAAGAGCCATTGATTTCGAACCCAACGCCGAGCTGAAGCTTGTGTTCTTCGCTAACTGCCGTCAAATCTTGGACCCTCCTCTCCCCGCTGGCTTCTACGGCAACTGTTTCTTCCCAGTGACGATCACCGCTTCCTACGAGGCGCTCAGAGACGCATCGCTCTTCGATGTGGTGAAAATGATACAAGATGCAAAGACCAAATTACCCTCCGAGTTTGGAAAGTATTTGAAGGGTGACTGTTGGGATGACCCTTTTGCCCCTCCTTT
>NC_029777.3:6590628-6590989 GCF_000817695.3 Arachis duranensis | reverse complement strand
GGGATTCAACCAAGTTGACTACGGGTGGGGTCCACCGGTACACGTGGTGCCCATACAAGGGTCAAGCATAATCCCCGTAGGAATTGTGGGGTACATGCCTCTCACCCTCCTCCCAAACAAAGGAATTCGTTTGATGACATGGTGCGTTGAACAAGATCATCGCCATCCCTTCCTCCATCAAATGAATACTCTCATGGATATATGATATTATTATTATTATAAGCTATTTTTTAATATCTCTCAATCAATAATGCATATGTTAAGGTCTTTGCCTATTTAGTGTTTACGTGATCCCATGAAATAAAAAATATCATTTATACTAAAATTAAGCATAAAAATAGTTAATATATATAAATATATA
>NC_029777.3:6584155-6590472 GCF_000817695.3 Arachis duranensis | reverse complement strand
CAGGGACGAACATAAGGGGGCGAGTGGAGGCCTCGACCCCATCTCTTTTAAAAAAAATTAATAGTAATAAGTTATTATGTATAATTTAATTTAAAAAAATATTTAGTATTTAGTCTACTATAAATAAAAGTTCAGTCTAATTTAAATATTAATAATTTTTAATATCTAAAAAGTAAGTAATAATATTAAAAAAAAACTAAAAAAATATTATTACTAATATTTTTAATTAAATAAAAATTTCAAATCTCATAAAGTGATTTTTTTTTTGTGACCATCATTTTTTATTCATTTAGTATTAATTCTCTCTGTTTCAATTGCTACAACTAAGAGATCTTTTTTAACTATGAATATTGTGAAAATAACTAAGAAACAAAATAAAAGATGAATTTCTTGCTAATTATTTTTTAATTATTTTGAAAAGAAAATTGCTGAAAAATTTGACACAAATTCTATTATCGATGAATTTTATAATATGAAGAATCGACCACTTCGTTAGTAAAAAATACCTTCATATTTTTCGTACTTTAAAATATATTCTCTATCGGTGTATTTTTGTAATACATCTCATATTATATAATTTTTACATAATTTTTAATGTTATATGTGTTATTGGCCTCCATGATAACATTTCTGGATCCGTTCCTGAGTAAAGTTAAATTAAATTATATATAAATATATAATGATAAATTTTAATAACTGATATGTATGAATAGTATTTTTTTATAATTAAATTGTACATTCGATTAAATCCTACTACATACTTACTCTGATGTATATTCCTTGCTTCTGCTTCACTTTCGTCTTTCTATTCTAGCTTTGTCTATTCTTAAAGGAGAGTTGACAAATTGATTCCAATGGAAGGATGAATGTAGGTCCTTTGCTTGGACCTTGTTTTGGTTACGTGGCCAATTCTTTGAGTGAGTTTATTATTATATTGTTGTGTTTCTTTGGTTGATAATTGAGAGTTGTGATTTCTTCAAAAGTTGTTTTTGGTTCTTCTTTAAATATTTTTTTAAGTAAAAGTGCTGCTTAATTTTTAGAAAGCACCGCATTTTTTCCTTTGTACGGAAGGATATTAGAATTGGTTGTTAAGGAAACAGTTTAAGAATTAAACCTTTCTTATACAATAATGCTATACGAGTAATTCTATATCTATGTATAATAATATGCAAATTTGATGCATCGGATGTATGAGGAAGGAAGCCAGGTTTCTCATAATGCAGTTGGAAGTATAAGAACAGTAGCATCTTTCTGTGCTGAAGAAACAGTTATGAAGCTATACAGAAAGAAATATAAAGGTCCAATGGAAAAAGGAAAAAGAAAAGGGTTGATCAGTGGAATAGGATTTGGGGTTTCATTTTTCTTTCTCTACTGTGTCTATGCAACCTGTTTCTATGCTGGAGCTAGATTTGTGAAGGATGGCAAGACATCATTCGCAGATGTTTTAAGGGTACTTAGTATTAACTCTTTTAGCACCATTTAATCTGATTAAACATATCAGAGTGACATTGTTAATCATTAGAAGCCTCCTTCTCTACATACTTTGCAGGTTTTCTTTGCTTTAACTATGGCAGATAGGGGAATTTCTGAAAGAGCCTAGCAGCGGAAACGACAACAATGTCCAACACAAGAACAATATGGAAGCACTCACAACACAATATGACAGCAACTATAACAAGCAAATATAGCAAGTAAAGCAATAACAAGAACACACCAAGATTTTAACGTGAAAAACCCCCTCAATGTGAGACCAATGAAAATAGCTCCACTATAATCAAATGAGGTACAAGAGAGTCTCAAACAAAACACAAAAATGTGCAAATAACCAGCCAAAACATCAATGCACCAAAGCTCACAAATAAGAAGCAAGAAGATCAAATATACCCAAAAAACAGAGCTGATGTCGAAGCCAATTTCTCTCTCTGCAGACCTCCAATTAAAATCTTCACCGTTCAGAATGAAGAACAAGATGTGAAGAATCTACAGTCCAAATTTCACGTCGATCCAACGGTGAAAGAATGAGAAACTTCCGTTCCAAAATTGCTGCTCTGTGTAAAAATGAGAAACCTAATTTCTCTCTTGCGAAACTAATTTCTCCTACTGCAAACCTCCAATCAACATCTCCACCGATCAAAATGAAGAACAAGTTGATAGGAATATGCAGTTTAAATTTCAAGCCGATCCAACGGTGAACAACTGAGAAACTGCCATTTAAAATTTGCTGCTTTGGACAAAAACAGGAATTCTGTTTTTCCTTTTCTTTCTCTCTTTTGTGGCTACTCTCTGTCACTCTCAATAACTCTCAAAAACTAAATTAGGGTTGTGACACTAGGGTAAAAGAATACACCCCCAAAATATTAGGCTTGGGCCTCACAAAGGAGAGAAAAACCCAACAATTTCCCAGTCAGGATTCAGTTGCTCCTGATTCTAGCAAAGTCAAGTCAGCGGCTGCTTCCATATTTGGACTACTTGATATGAAGTCAAAGATAGATCCAAATGATGAGTCTGGTACAACACTCGATGAGGCCGGCCACTGGCCACAGTGCATTGGATGCAGAGTGAGAGAGAGCTGTGGCACATGGTCTATCCACAATTAAAAATGCAGATGTGATTGCTGTGGAAAAGGAAAGGCATGAGACTCTCATTAGTAAGGAGGAGGTATTTTATGCTTCCTTGCTCCAACTTCATTCTAGTGCCCAGTGCCCCAAGAGTTTAACAGTCGGTCAGTTAGAATCGCAAAATCGATTCTCATTCTATTCCTCCCTTTCGTCACGTTCTTGCTCTGCGTCTCAGAGAAGCAGTGTTAAGCACGCCAAATCGCCAGGCTTGAACCCTATGTGCTGCTGGCGCCGTAGCGGTGGCTCAACCTCTCCCAGTCTCGCACCATCTTCAACGCTCTCCTCTCTTCTCCTCTGTCAGTACTCTGCCTGTCCTGCTTCTCTCTCAATCTCTCCTTTCACTTCTCTTCTCGCTGCTGTGTTGTTGTTGTTGCTGCCGTTGGCTTTGCAGATCTTCTATGCTCCTTATCGATCGGTTTATTTTTGCTAGTTCTGTTGAATATCTGGTTGCTTGTTGCCTTGTTTTCTTACAATCTTACTCTAACTTAGTTTATATACTGGATGCTACACATCTATGTAACCATGTAACCAAGTTGGCCCAACAAAAAAAATTCAATACCATTAAATGAAACGTGAAATACACGCGCCCAATACACACGAAATCGCCCAACGCTTCTTCTACCCCACGCTTCTTCTTCTCCCGCGCTTCTTCTTCTTCTTTTCACGCTCGTTTATGCACGGAGCGTCTTCTTCTTCTTTGCCTTCTTCTTCGCGTTCCTCATTCTCCTCCTTTTTTGCGTTCCTTCTTCATGTGTTTTCTCCTTATCGTCATTCTTTTGTTGTTGTTACTGCTGTATTTTTTTTTGTCTTTTCCTCCATCTCTCTGGTGAAGAAGCAGTAGAAGGTGAGGAAAAAGAATTTTGAATAGTGCATAATGAACCGAACACAATATTCATGGTGAACCAAACACAGTAATCATGGTGAACCGAAAACAATACAATTGTATAGTACTGAGTGAACAAAACATAATCCATTATATAAAATCAAATTCAAACAGCTTTCTGCAAAATGAACCAAACACAATACTCATGGTGAACCTAACACAGTACTCATGTTGAATCGAAAACAATACAATTGTATAGTACTGAGTGAACGAAACGTAATCCATTATATAAAATCAAATTCAAATAACTCTGCCTACAATTTACATATTATCAATTCAATTCAATTCAATTCAGTACACCTCCGTCCATTTAATTTAATTCAATTCAAATTAGTAATTGCATTCCATAGAATTCGATTCAAAATTGAATAATTCAAACTTTGTCAGTTTGATTTGTTTCAGAAGAGTAATCCAAACCACTCTCCTGTTTACCAAAAAATTATGAACCCTTAAACCCTAAACACTAAAACCAGAACTATGAACACTGAACCCTGAACCCATAAAACTTAAATCCCTAAATCCCTAAAACCTAAACCCTAAATGCTACACCCTAAAACCTAAACCCTAAACCCTAAACCCTGAACCCGAACACTGAACTCTGAACCCTAAATGCTAAACCCTAAACCCTAAATCCTATCGTAAACTCTAAACCCTACCGTAAACCCTAAACCCCTAAAACCCTGAACCCTGAATCCTAAATCCTAGACCCCTAAACCCTAAACCATCAACCATGAACACGGTGAACCGAAATTAATACACGGGACAAATCGAAAGTTTGAAACACACTGAACCCTAGTATACTGAACCCTGAACCCATAAATCCTAAACCCTGAAACCCTATCGTCATTCTTTTGTTGTTGTTGCTGCTATATTTTTTTCTTTTCCTCCTTCTCTCTCTGGTGAAGAAGCAGTAGAAGATGAGGAAGAAGAGTTTTGAATAGTGCAGAATGAACCGAACACAGTACTCATGGTAAACCGAAATCTTAATTACGGTGAAACAATTATATAGTGCTTAAGGAAGAAAACATAACATATTGGTCTAATTTTTGTTAGACTCCTTTTTGCGGGCCGAACCGAAAATATAAAAGTGATGAACCACCTCTTTAGTACTTACCGAACCGAAAAGTTACTCACATTTACTCAGAATTACTCAGAATTACTGACACTCACAATTACTCACAGTTACATATTATCAATTCAATTGAATTCAATTGAATTCAATTCATATGTAGATCACCTCAGTCCATTCAATGCACTTCAAATAAAATTAGAAATTTCATTCCATTAAATTCGATTCAGAATTCAATAATCCAAACCTCATCAAATTGATGCGTTTGAGAAGATTCCTCAAAATCACACTCATTCAACTTATTTGAAGTTGATTCATTCAATGTTTCAATTCAAAAGTGCAGATCGAAGAAGAAAATGAAGAAGAAGATGAACGACGAAGATAATTGCGTTGAATCAATCCAGATCCATAATGTAGAGAAGAAAAACACGAAAGAGGAGAACAACGAATTTAATTAGGTTGAAAAAGAATTTAATACAGAGAAGAATTTACGTTGTATGAAAAAATTTACGTTGAAAAATATTGATAATGCAAAATAAGAATTCGTTATCTAAGTTATAAGAGGTGCATGTAAAACAAACAGAAATGTGAAACGTGGAGTAAAAATTACATGGATATCATCCATGTAATTTTCACAAAAATCATCCTTTAAATGATTTACTTGAGATTTTAATTGTTTATTTCTAGTAATTTGGTTTATTTAAGATTCACATTTTTTTTATTTATTTAAATTAATTTTATGTCAGCAAATTATATATATTTAAAATTTACGAGTTAGGTTTACATTTCATAAATTTTGATTCTATATTAATACTTTGAGTTGAGGTAAAACCTACATTTGTATTATATCTATCAATCTATTTATAATACCAAAAAATCTAATATCCACTGTCCTATAGAAATTTAATAGCTTAATGGATTAAAAGAAGAGTGTTAAGGACAGTACATTTTGTAATTTATAGTCATTAATTAATTATTATTAATATTTTTAATAATGTAAAATTATATATAATGGTATGAAATTGCTTACTTTCTTTTTACTGATTAAGTGTCGTTTAGATTTTAATAAAATTGCTGTTTTATAGACTTTCTCGCATTAAAAATGAGAATTATTAAATTTTTGTACGTTGCATGCTATTTTGAACAATTTTAAATATCTTATATCCGGTAACAATTTACATAAATTAAAAGAAGAAAAAATTATTAAGAAAAAATAACTTAAGGCAATATGATAATTTTACTTTCAATTAATTTAGTTAAATCGTTTTGAAACAAAGTTATGCGTGGTTGATTTTTTTCTTCCTCTCTGGTCCTTGTTCAAGATTTCTCATAAACATGGGTGCCTTGGTGGTATAAATTTTTTATATTTTATATAGTGATTAGAAACAAAATACTTACGATGATTGTTTTTAGATCTATTTATTTTAGAAGCCATTACAATTTTATTTAATTTTTTATTTTAATTTCTAAATCAATTAAGTATTATAATTTAAAATTTTTGTGATCAAGAAAAAGTTTTTTTTTTAATATTTACTTACAATTATTATTTTATCACCATAAAATAAAGTGTAAATCCTAAAGTTTTTTTTCTTTTTGTATATTTACTTACAATTATTATTTTACCACCATAGAATAAAGTATAAATCCTAACTAAAAATGAAGTTATTGTCTTTCTTAAAATAAGTAAAATCAGTAGTTTCAAATAATTAAATGAAAGGGGAGCTGTAGGAAAATAATTTTAATGCAA
>NC_029777.3:6572584-6584099 GCF_000817695.3 Arachis duranensis | reverse complement strand
CTCAACTCCTAACGGAACAACTTAGAAACTGTTTTATTAATAAATAAATGCATGTGTATATTGTGGGCGAGGTGCTCTGTATTTATGGCTGGAAAAATATTTGTCAACCCCTTTGTTTTTCTGGGTTTTTACACTTTTACTACATAGTTTTGACTTTTGCGTGTGGTTTGGGCCTCTTGATATATAATACATATGGAACCATGCATGATGTCAATCAAAGTCTTGTTTAAGTTACCGTATTTTGTGATGCAATCCACACTCCCACTAAGTTGCTGGTATTTTAATTGTGAATATATAATTTTACCGGTTATTATTATTAATAATATCTTCACAGTAGTATTTATTTATCTCCTATACCAAGTTACTATCCAATAATAGACCAATACCATGACTAAGTAATATATAATGCATGAATTTTTGGCATTCTGTTGTTTAGTTTCTTTCTGCGGCAGTTAGTTAGTTGGTTGGTCAGAAGATGGAAAATATTTTCGGTCCCTCCTTTACCTGGATAAACAACCCAAGTGTGTGTTTCTGTTTTTCTGCAAAATTATAGTACTTTCAAGTCTCTGGATAACCAACCCAAGTGTGTGTTGCTGTTTTTCTGCAAAATTATAGTACCTTCAAGTCTATATTAATTGAATTGGAGAATCAATAAAACACAATTCAATTTACTTCATTAACATTTTTTTTGGTTACCCATTGTATTCTCCAACCCGACACGTTAAAGATTAATCCGTCGCGGATCTAATCTAAGTTCCATTTAAGGGCCTGCTGCTAGCCAATGATTGTTACATGCACAAGGCGGGATTCAAATCCCTGGCACCTGCTTAAGCGGACTAGTGAGCTGACCACTCGACAAACCCAAGTTGGTTTATTTCATTAACATTTTATTTATGTATTTATAATTTGGTGTTCTTGTTTTTGAAAATCCTGTGGGATAAGTCCATGTTCTAAGATTAAAAAAGAAAAGGATATCAACCCTTTGCATCATTATGGAATGGCCATGAAGGAATCTACCTTAGGGGTACTTCCAGGAAACACACGTCGCAATAATATGTCTATGTGCTCCTTTTGTTTGTTGCTTAGCCTTCACGTATCTTTAGAGTTTCACATTTAGTCACAACTTGGTATGCTATAAAACGTTATTATATACATGATAAGAATTTTTCTAACTAAGTTGTTTGGTTCTGTTTCAACCTTACACTGCTTCAATAATTTTGTTATTTTGTAGTAGTGTTACATAACATAGGACTTAAGAGTGTACTAGGGAGATGGGCCGTGAGAACGGTTACAAACGTGATGATGAGACAAGTTCATCAGAGAACCAAAAAGAAACAGTTCCATACTTCAAGCTGTTCTCGTTTGCAGATTCCACTGACATCTTGTTGATGATTGTTGGGACCATTGCCGCCATTGGAAATGGTATGGGAATGCCTCTCATGACATTAATATTTGGCCAAATGGCAAACGTCTTCGCTGATAACCTGTACAGTGAAGATATTGTCAACCAAGTTTCCAAGGTAAAATCCAGGAAACTAATATTCAGCTTAATGTGTATGTAATTGTGAAGAACCAAAATAAAATTTAGTTATGCTGACCAAAATTGCAGATCAGTCTGAAATTTGTGTACTTGGCAATAGGCATAGGTGTTGCAGCATTCCTTCGTAAGTACCCCATAATTAGGTCACTGATTTTTGTTAACTCAATACAGTTATATATGAGTTATTCAGCAATGAAGATCATTGTTTCATGCTGCAGAGGTGGTATGTTGGATGGTGACAGGGGAAAGACAAGCTGCAAGAATAAGGGGTTTGTACTTGAAGACTATTCTAAGACAAGATATTGCTTTCTTTGATAAAGAGACAAACACTGGTGAGGTCATAGGTAGAATGTCAGGTGACACAGTCCTTATTCAAGATGCCATGGGTGAGAAGGTAATAATACTAATAATACTACTATATCTGTATCTATATATGTATCATATGCTGCTGCAGCATTCATATACTAAAAGGCTTGCTTGCATAAACAGGTTGGGAAATTTGTGCAGTTAATTGCAACATTTGTTGGAGGGTATGTGATATCATTTGTTAGAGGGTGGCTTCTAACTCTTGTCTTGTTGTCTGCTCTTCCAATTCTCGCTATAGCTGGCGCAGCTTTGGCCATCACGATAGAAAAGATGGCAACCATAGGTCAAAATGCTTATGCAAAAGCAGCACACGTAGTTGAACAGACAATAGGTTCTATAAGAACAGTATGTTATCAAAGCCTAAAAAAATTTCTTTGAAATTTATTGTTAGCTTCAGAGTCTTATATCAGGTTCTGCCATGATATTGATTATTTCCTTTTTAACATATATTTCAAGGTTGCATCCTTCACTGGGGAAAAGAAAGCAGTATCTAGTTATGAAAAACGTCTTGAAGATGCATACAAATCAGGAGTTAGTGAAGGCATAGCAGCTGGAATGGGTTTTGGTGTTGTTACCTGTGTCATTTTTTGCGGTTATGCTTTAGCTGTATGGTATGGTTCAAAGATGATAATGGAAAAAGGATATAATGGGGGTATGGTGATCAATGTCATGGTTGCTGCATTAAGTGCTTCCATGTAAGTATATAGATACCTTTGGAATAAAACTAGATGCATTCTATTTGCTTGCCTAATTCTGTGTATGTATATGTTAGGTCTCTTGGGGAAGCAAGTCCTTGCTTAAGTGCTTTTGCTTCGGGTAAAGCAGCAGCCTATAAAATGTTTCAAACAATTGAGAGAAAGCCTGAGATTGATGCTTATGATCCTACTGGAAAAACATTGGAAGATATTCATGGCGATATAGAATTGAGGGATGTCTATTTCAGTTATCCGGCCAGACCCGAGGAGCTGATATTCAACGGATTCTCTCTGCATATTCCGAGTGGCACAACTGCGGCTTTAGTAGGACAAAGTGGAAGTGGGAAGTCCACAGTTATCAGTTTGATAGAAAGATTCTATGATCCACAGGCAGGTGAAGTTCTTATTGATGGCATTAACATTAGAGAATTTCAGGTTAGATGGATCAGAGGAAAAGTTGGCCTTGTCAGCCAGGAGCCAGTGTTGTTTGCATCTAGCATCAAGGATAACATTGCTTATGGAAAGGAGGGAGCAACAATTGAAGAGATTAAAGTTGCCACTGAACTTGCAAATGCTGCTAATTTCATTGATAAACTGCCAAAGGTTCTACAATATAAAAGGAATTTTTGGATTCATAATCTTTGTAACTCGTTAAGTAAACTTATTTAAATGCTTTATAACCTTGTGATGTGTATATAGGGATTGGAAACAATGGTTGGTGAGCATGGAACACAACTATCTGGTGGACAGAAGCAACGCATTGCCATTGCAAGAGCTATCCTAAAAGATCCAAGGATTTTGCTTCTAGATGAAGCCACAAGTGCACTTGATGCAGAATCTGAAAGAATAGTGCAAGAGGCCCTAGACAGGATCATGATCAACAGAACTACTGTTATTGTAGCTCATCGCCTAAGCACCGTGAGGAATGCAGACATGATTGCTGTAATTCATAGAGGGAAAATGGTTGAAAAAGGTACAGAGCATGCAAAGATAAGACATGGATTCTCTCATCATGATAAAATTGTTTTATATATATATATTTGTAACTGACTTCATGTTTATCAATCAGGAACACATGTTGAATTAGTCAAGGACCCCGAAGGAGCTTACTCTCAGCTTATACGTTTACAAGAGGTAAGAGAGGAGGATTCATTAAAGAATGCAGACAATCAAAACAAGTCTGAACTCTCAAAAAGTAAAAGGTGGTCATTTCAAAGATCAGAATCATCTATTGGTAGCAGTAGCCGCCACTCGACTTCCTTCGGCATACCTACAGGAGCTAATATCCTTGATCCTAAAGTTGAAACTCCAAGAGAAGAGGATGTACCATCACAAGAGGTTCCACTATGGTGGCTTTTTTCCCTTAACAAACCAGAGATTCCAGTGCTTCTTATGGGATCTATAGCTGCCACAGCAAATGGTGCTATATGGCCAGTGTTTGGTTTGTTGCTTTCTAGTGCCATCAAAACATTTTATGAACCATTCAATGAGTTAAAAAAGGACTCAAGGTTTTGGGCACTAATGTTTGTGACCCTTGGACTTGCATCTTTAATTGCTCTTATAGCAAGAGGATACTTTTTCTCTGTGGCTGGCCATAAGCTAATCCAGCGCATTAGATTGCTATGTTTTGAGAAGGTGATCAACATGGAGGTTTCATGGTTTGATGAGGCTGATCATTCGAGTGGTGCAATCGGTTCAAGGCTCTCGACGGATGCTACATCTGTTCGTGCCCTTGTTGGGGATGCATTAGGACTACTAGTTCAAAATATTGCAACAGCATGTACAGGCTTGATCATTGCTTTCATTGCAAGCTGGCAATTGGCGTTGATCATTGTTGTCATAGCCCCTCTTGTTGGATTGAATGGATATGTTCAAATGAAGTTCTTGAAAGGCTTCAGTTCAGATGCAAAGGTGAGACTTTTTCCATCTCAATACTTGGCTATGAAAGTACTTCATGGTTTATTAGACTCAGCGAAAAATCCTATGATAATATGCATATTTTTATGCAGCGGATGTATGAGGAAGCGAGCCAGGTTGCTAACGATGCAGTTGGAAGCATAAGAACAGTGGCATCTTTCTGCGCTGAAGAGAAAGTTATGGAATTCTATAAGAAGAAATGTGAAGGTCCAAGGAAAACAGGAATAAGGCAAGGCTTGATCAGTGGAATAGGATTCGGGGTTTCATTTTTTCTTCTCTATTGTGTCTATGCAACCTGTTTCTATGCTGGAGCTAGATTTGTGAAGGATGGCAAGGCATCATTCTCAGATGTTTTAAGGGTACTTAGTACTAACTCTTTTTAGCACTTGCACCTGAATTTTCAATATTTCTTCACTAAAAGCTTCCTTCTTTGGATTTGTCTTAGGTTTTCTTTGCTTTAACTATGGCAGCTAACGCAATTTCCCAATCAAGCTCACTTGCACCTGATTCTAGCAAAGCCAAGTCAGCTGCTGCTTCCATATTTGGACTTCTTGATATGAAGTCAAAGATAGATCCAAGTGATGAGTCTGGGACAACACTGGATAATGTAAATGGTGAAATTAAGTTTCGCCATGTAGGCTTTAAGTATCCATCTAGACCGGATATACAGATTTTTCGAGACCTAAGTTTGACCATCCATTCTGGCAAAGTAAATTAAGCACTCTTCTTTCAAGCTCCATTTCATGTTATCAAACTAACCATTTCAATCAAATTTTCCAGACAGTGGCCCTTGTTGGTGAGAGTGGAAGCGGGAAATCCACAGTGATTGCTTTGTTACAAAGATTCTATGATCCAGATTTTGGTCAAATCACACTTGATGGGATAGAAATTCAGAAATTGCAGCTCAAGTGGTTGAGGCAGCAGATAGGGCTTGTAGGTCAAGAGCCAGTATTATTCAATGACACCATTCGTGCCAACATTGCATATGGTAAAGGAGGCAATGCAACTGAAGCAGAAATCATACAAGTAGCAGAACTGGCCAATGCTCATGGCTTTATTAGTGCCTTACAACAGGTAAAAACAACACTCAACTCGTTCGTATTTGTGTTTTTCAGTTGAGTTATGGTTTTTGGATTTGGTGTAATAGGGTTATGATACTGTGGTGGGAGAGAGGGGAATACAGTTATCTGGTGGGCAGAAGCAACGTGTAGCCATTGCACGTGCTATAATAAAGAGTCCAAAGATATTGCTACTTGATGAGGCCACAAGTGCATTGGATGCAGAGTCGGAGAGAGTTGTTCAAGATGCATTAGACAAAGTGATTGTGAATAGAAGCACTGTGGTTGTGGCACATCGTCTATCCACAGTTAAAAATGCAGATGTCATTGCTGTAGTTAAAGATGGAGTTATTGTGGAAAAAGGAAGGCATGAGACCCTCATTAGCATGGAGGATGGTTTTTATGCTTCCTTGGTCCAACTTCATTATAGTGCGTCAACAGCATGACAATAACTTTGTTATGATGCTAGGCAATTCATTATCCTTGCTTATCTTTTCCAATTTCCAAGATGAAAATTGGTACATAGTGTGACTAATGTAATAGTTGTGTTGAATTCTTAGTAAAGAATTGGAAATAGATCATGCAATCACCATTAGGTAACATTTGAAAGAGAGATAAAGACAGAGAGACTAAAACTTAAGTTTTAGTATTGTGTTTGATGTAAGGTGAGAAAATAAAGATTAAAATAAGAATGAAGTTTTAATTTAATTTGCACAAAAAATAAAGTTGAAATTAATTAATTGAAATTGAGATATTTTAGGTATAAAATGTTATTAAAATTTCAATCATCTGTGTTCTTACTTTTTGAAGGTACTGACTGAAATTTTGGAGACAAACTAAAATTTTAGTAACAGTTTCTAGACTAACAAATATACTTAGTCCCAGTCTCCGTCTCAATACTTCAAAACAAACGCTACCTTAATATTTTAGAGACAACAAAAAAAAGTTTATAATATCCTACAAAAAGGTTAGTATTGAGAAAATTTTACGTTACGCACGTACACGTACACATACATGTATTTGTTAATGTTGCAAGTGTAAAGAGTGTATGAAATTAGTCCCACATCAAAGAAAGCAAGAAATAATGAGAAGTTGAGAGACTCATTAATTTACTATCTTAAAGTTTCGAGTTAAATGTGGTGTCTTCTCATCTTATATTATCTCACTTGATTCCTCTCCGAAATCTCTCCGGTAATCGAGAGTTCCCTTCGACGGCCCAATAATAATATCATAAGTGATTTTTTCTACACACAATACTTAAAATGGACTATTTGTATCCAAAATGCATTTTATCTTATTAGTAGCCTTAAATATATGTCGGAACCAAAACTTTGTTTTTGGTCTAGTCAGGCAATTAGGCATCCAGATCCCAGATATCTCAATTTCAAATTTAAGATACAAAATTTAGAGGATAAATCTGCCTATTTTCTAATAAAGTGACATGCATGAACAAGAACTAACTAGATCATGAGCCATAACCAAAACGCATAAGCTAAAAGAAGCCAGGAAGAAATAGTTTGATTTGTCCATACTGCCCTTTCATCAAAGATCACAAACTTCAGGTCTATATTATCTTCATAAAAATATATATATACAAAATGAAATAAAGATGCTTCACTGTTGTGTTTTAGCAAAAGTAAAGGATGTATTGCAAATTGCTTCCGATGTTAAATATCAAAACCAACGCCTTCTGGCCCAGATTCAACCACAAGTGCAATCGAGTTTGCATACTTTCGAAACTGCAACAATCAATGCATTATAGTTAGCTATTTCTCATTCATTATTACACCACCACTAAATTTTCAATCTCATCAGTGCTAAGAGTAAGGATTTAAGCTCTTAGAAAATTGGACTTCTGTAGTAGGTATAAGTATAACAAATATAGCTCAAATCATGAATCTTAATTTTCATTTCCTTGTGATTAAGGAGGCATTATGGATGCACTGTAAAGCTATTCAAGGCAATAAGGAGACTAGAACATACACAAATAGTAAAAAGTAAACAATTGACCATGTACCTCTTCGATTATCTCTTCAGACTTGTGACCTAACAGTTCCACTCTAGCAGCTCCAGATTCCTTTACCGACTTTATTTTACCATTTGTAGCATCCACCTATCAATTGCAGAAGAAATAACAAAAATTCAATCTTTCGTCACAAATTACTTTCTTTATTATGAAACTCAGAAATTGTACCTCTTCTAACACGGCCTCAACATTTCTCCGTCTTGTTTCAATATCACGTTTTTTATATTCCACATCGGACGTTGTACCATTTAAGTATTTTGTTGATTTTTCCCGCATAATAGTGCACTCTTTCTCTACCTGCCTTTTCGTTTCTTCCATCTGCAAAACTAAGGAAGGGAAACAAGTAGAGAAGTTGCACGGTTTTATACTTAAAAAAGCATTACAAAATAATCTAGCATATAGTTATGCCGCATTTCAGTAAACAGATGCCATTGAAAAGTTTGAAGAGAAAAATACAGCATTGGGTGAAAATAATTTAGGTCATTTGTGAACAGCTTTCAGCAATGTCTTCTGTAAAAATAGCAATATAAATTGGAAAAGGAAATGCGAGCATTGCCTGCCCAAGAATGTACCTTTACTTTGTTTTTCAGCCAATTTGGACTCAAGGGACTTCTCCAATACTTGTTCATCGCTAAGTTTAGCTTTCAAAGCTTTAAGCTCCTTTTCAACCGATTTAGCAGAATTTACCTATATGAAGTGCTACAGATATCAAACAAGACTACAAGAGGTTTTGCACAATAGTAATCATTGAAGGAAGTTATATATATATATATAACAAAAGAAGCAGCTTTTCTCTCCATGGACCATGTTAATGTGGAGAATTCATATTATATTTTCAATCACTAAGACAGAATGAAAGCAGAACTCCAATGGCAAAAGTACGTTGATACCTGTTCCTTTATAGCCAGCATTTGCTTGTGGTGCTTTGACATTTTCTTGCCAACCTAAGAAAAGAAGTTAAAAAGATAAATTGATTTCATAGAGTATGACACTGAAGAAGAAGAGGAGGAGGAGGAGGGGGGGGTGTCAGGAAAGACAACATATAGGCATCTTGGTTTCATAGAGTGGAAAAACACAATTCATAATAATAAAACAGAAAACTTATTTTGGAAAGTGAAGTCTGCTGCTCTGCTGTCTAAAATGATTTCTTTCAAGCTAGGCAGCAGTATCCTAACTACGAACTCTTAACAGAAAACAACAATCAGGAATTAGAAATACTATGGTGGCCACCTAAGCTTTTTCATAGTATAAGAAGAAGAAAACAAAATAAGAAAATGTCTATACTAGATTACTTTACTGCTGCCTAAAATACAGATGAGGGAAAAAAAAAGACCTGCCCTGGAACAATATACCTTGGAATAAACTTCAAGGAGAGAAGTCTTCTCATGGAAAGTTTGCATTGCCAACCTTTCAGCTTTCATTGCCTCTTCTCGAGCTAATTTCTTCTCTTCTAAAGCCCTCTTTAGCAAAAATTAGAGAAGATAAATTACATTAGTGAATAGGCAGAGAAAATATCTTAAGTCTCTACACAACAATAAAGAAACATAACAATTAGTCAGTTATGCAAACAGAACATGTTAACTTGCATCATTAACAAAACAGAACAGAACAGTTTAGTTCAAACCTCACATAACAAAACACAATTTAACATAAATACAAAAAAGTAATAAACAAATAATGATTAAAAAGAAGTAGCTTATTTCATGGCAATTTTCATCACGCAGACACTTAAAAAATAGAAAGCATTAGTATCTGATCATACTTAAATTACTAAGAAGACAGTAAAGTAGTCCAATAATCTCCAGTTTAATGTTCACAAAAGCAGGCTTGCAGGGAGAAAAGTAGACAACATATTGGTTGCAAAGAACATAAAAGCAATTAACTTAGGTGATGCCTATAAAAGAACAATGAAGTGAACATCATCAACAAAGTTAATTTGCAATCGATGCTAATTATTGATACGAAACAGATAGAACTTGTACCTGAATTTTGTCAGGTGATTGGGCAATTTTTGAACGTAGATTCTCATTTTCTTGAGCATTTTGTGACAGTGTAAATTCAGCATTAGAAATCTGCATTAAGAAATGGAGAATAAGCCCATGATAAGGTTAACCATTCATTGCTGATTGTTATAATTAGCTTGTAATGTATTCAGAAGTTGCATTATCTATTGAAAGGAAATAAATTTTTACTCCTCTATAGATGTTCTGCCCATATACCATCCAAAATCACCAAGAATAAGCCAATGAGGCATAAGATTTGATAACTCACAATGATAAGCTTCTATAGACCAAAGCTACAGATGATATGATAAGGGACAATAAACTCACCTTCGCATCCATTTCTTCTGCCTGGTCCTTTGACTTCTTTAAAGTAGTCCTCAGTGACACCTGATTTTTATTAAGGGTCATGATAGTGTTACGAAGTTCCGCAACCTTTGCATCAACCTCCTGAACAACAGCCATCTCTTTTTCCCTAGCTTCATTTAAGTTGGAAATCTCTGATTTCACCTGCAACCAGAAACGGTCAAGAAAGGCTAATAATACTCAAGTAAATTCAATAATGATTATGTGATCCATCCACAAATAAACCTGAGGAATCTCATTCTCCTCCAAATTTATTCGCTGCTCCTCCAGAGCGCTGACTTCGTCTCCAATTTTTGATATCTCAACCAATTTCCCTTCCCTACAATTTTTTAATTGAAGAAAAGAAAATGAGAATTGAAAACAAGCAACAAGTATGACAACTATCTCTAAAAGTATATGAGAGACATATATGAATGCAATCGCTTGGATTATTGTGCTAAGAAATGCTTATCAGTTTCTCCTAACTTTCTATAAAAAGGGCAAAGAAGTATCCACCTATAGAGAACAAAATTGACAATAGCGCCGATGAAAAACTCGGTGCGCTGAGTGTCCGGCATAAGGAGATCAGCGAACGTGAACGTGAACTTCCCAGGGCACTCGAGTATGGCCAGCACCTCCTTAATCCTGTAGTGCAGTTTTATAGCGCGGATGGACTCCATGTGAAGTTCAGGATCGTCGAAATTCGACACCGCTTCAAAATCAAGCTGCTCATTCTCTTCCCTGTTGACAGAGACACCAACTCGCAAATTCGAGAACACAAAACGGAAATAAGAATGGTGCATCGTAACTAACTTTTTTGAGTAACAGAATTCAGGTAAACGCAAGAAAACTAACTCGTAACAGAATCAAAAACGAAGAAAGAGTAACTAATTAGTACTCAAGAAAGTCGAGGTGGAGGAGGAGGCGAGTATAGAGTTCGAAGATCAAGTCAGGGTTTGGGTGGATGAAGTCTTGCTCAATCATGTTGGCAATCTGCAATTGCGCTAAGGTTGTGATTATCTCTGGTCTTGAAAGCCTTGGGTACTCGAACTTCGACGTCGCCATTGTCGTTGTCTTCTTCTTCCCCAGAAGCAAAATCGGCAGACTGAGAATGCCGGACGGTGATGATAATAAAAGGGGAAAAAACTAAAATAGAAATTAATACCTAGTTGCACTGGAAATTAAAATAGCGATAACTTTTTCCCGCCATTTACTTGTCTTGGATTTGGGCTGCCTGGTGGTAGAAGTCCAATGTAGAGATCAATGTTGAGTCCAATGGAGGCTACTAATATACAACATTGTTCGTGTATATGTTAGGCCCAATACGGATTATGCCAGTGTCTAAGTGAGTTGAAACTAAGCCCATCATCTCTTCAAAAAGAAAAAATTAAGCCCATCATGGACACTGCTCGTATCGAACATAAGCCGGCGCCAATGAGCCTTAGCTCAAGTGATTTGTGCTCCTCTTTCTTACTAAGAGGTCTTAGGTTCAAGTCTCATATAATGCAAACTTGATCAAAAAAAATGATATCATGTGTGTGAGTCTGTAACCTAAGATTGAGGGTTGT
>NC_029777.3:6571783-6572497 GCF_000817695.3 Arachis duranensis | reverse complement strand
GGCTTAATATGCTACACTCCGGTTCAAATCTTGGTGAGATTTGATGAGTACCACCAAGTGTTGAATATAAACCTTTAAATGTTGTGTGAATGAATATGTAGTGTGGATGTGTTGTGATACCTAGAATTATCTACTATCAGCTTTTTTTAAGTGCTATTGAATTGTTAAAAAAAATCAACAAAAAAAATTATTTTTTTTATTTTTTAGTATGTTTGACAAATTTTTAAAAGTAAAACTAAAATTAATAGCAAAAATAAAAAAATATTTTTTAAGAAATTATAATTTATATTTTTTAAAAGATTTTTTATTTAAAAAAGTATTTTAACATAATAAATAAACAAAAAAATATTTTCATATTGATATTTTTAAACATAATTGATAAATCAAAAGACATTTTACCTGAGATGTCCAAATAACAAATTACGTTTACATTTTTAAAAAATCTTTTAAAAAAAATCACTCAAAAAATATATTTTTCGAAAGCTCAATCAAACAAACCCTTCATCCAATACAGATGGAGAAGGAATTAAAAGCTGGACCGTTTGTGCTGCTTACTTGATTTAAAATTCATTTCACCGAAAGGTTAGGTCAGATAGGTTATTATATAACAGAAACTGAAAATAACTATTTTAGAAAAATTTCTTGAGAAAATAATGTAAACGATAATCACGCTGCACCCAATTGTATATGATAACTTCTTTATTTTTTAGACGT